>NC_137607.1:28907507-28912507 GCF_963280865.1 Gymnoscopelus braueri
CAGGGCCCACTGGTGGGCCGTCAGGATATTGCAAGTTGCCCCCAAATACGCAACATTAAGATTTTATTGATAATATGACTATATCATTAACACATTCCATGCCAGAGTTTAATATCATAATGTACTCACCAGTGCCAGCGATTTATTGTTATTTTTTTTATTTTTTTTCACCTCGCCACAGACCTCGCTAAATACCTTATGATCGCGCGTTAAACTGTTTGTAGACACACAGGGTAGCTGTGTGAGTGGCCCAGAGAAGACATTTTCAATCGGCGACCATTCCATTTTGCAGTAGTCGCAGTCTCTATTAAACAGTGTTCAGCGCGGAGAAAAACAACACCGAGATAATGGCGATTTAGCGGAAGCTTTAGAGCGGCGGCGGATGGGAACGAAAATCTTCGATTGACATTCATTTCCGTTTCTGGTGTGCTACAATGAAATGTGTCACTGCGAGAGAGTGTTACAATGAAATGTGTCACTGCGAGAGAGTGTTACAATGAAATGTGTCACTGCGAGAGAGAAAAAAAAGACCACTTCGCGTAGATCTACGCGACTGGCACGCTGCGCTGTTATTTAGGTTTGCGTAGAACTACGCGATTGGCACGCAATGTGTTAAAATTACATTTTGTGATATATTGTCTATAAAAGCTTGAAAAAATCTATTTTCATTGTGATACCAATAACTAGGAACTTAAAGAATACTACATTATTTCCATTGATCCACCCGAATGGCTGCCGTGTGAAGTGGTCAGATGGGTGGGCCGCAAACGCTTTCAATATTTTAAAGTGGGCCCTGATCAGTGTTGCCAGATTCTGTGAGAGAAACCAGCAACCAGGTCCAGGAAAACAAGCCCAAAAGAAGCGACTATGGGCCACATGAGCACGTTAAACATTATACATCAGCTATTTGTGAGCTTGTAGATCTGCTATTTTCAAATAAACTCTTGGGGGGAAATTATAATAAGCAGACCTGGCAACACTGGCCCTGATCCAGAAAAGGTTGTGAACCGCTGCCCTAAAGCCAGACGTCAGAAGACAGGGTGGACAGAGACAAAGCCATGGTGGAGCGAGGCAGAGGGCCGGAGGAAGATGAAGAGGAGGTAGACAGACATTGAAAGATGGCTATTTTCCTCTCCCTACAGCATCTATCAGAGAGGAGTGACAGTCCCACTGCCCCTGCTGGGACCGTATCCATCACCCAACGCACACGCACACACACACACACACACACACACACACACACACACACACACACACACACACACGAAAGAAAGAACCAACCAATGAAATAGACAAAACAAGCAAAAGGAACTTGACAGAAACCAAGTGCTAGTGTGGATATTGGATTGTCTTCCTTGACACCAAATAGTCCAAAAGAAAAAGTGTTTTTCTCTTTTCCATGATTGCCGCCACACTCGAGATAAATAGAATATTTCACATTTCATCAGATAGTAGAGGGGCAGCGGACCATGGTGTGTGTGTGTGTGTGTGTGTGTGTGTGTGTGTGTGTGTGTGTGTGTGTGTGTGTGTGTGTGTGTGTGTGTGTGTGTGTGTGTGTGTGTGTGTGTGTGTGTGTGTGTGTGTGTGTGTGTGTGTGTGTGTGTGTGTGTGTGTCTGTGTGTGCGCATGGGTGTCCAAGTGAAGAAAATGGTAGTGTTCAAAGCCAAACAAAACCATTTTACATCAACCAAGGTTGGACAGAGTCATATTTGTGCATTCTGCTCAGGTAAGACACACACACACAAACACACACACACACACACTGTGCATGCACGCGTGTGCATCACATCTCAAGTCGAAATGGTTTTGTTTGGTTCTGCGCTACGCTATTATCTTCACACATGCAGGCACAGTCACACACCACACACCTCTCCTGAAACCCATAAGATTGGGGGGAAAAAAACATATATTGCAGGATTTTCTTCTTCTTTCTATCCTCTTATTTTTCAGCTATGTAGATAATTGCCAATTAAAGCAACAGCTCCCAGTCTGACCATTAAGAATCCCCATATCAATGTGAAAGCAGACATAGGAACACAGCCCACTGAGATCCATAAAGTCAAATATTGTTAAAACAACTGCTCTCAGTGAGCAACCTATTAAGATATGCTGCCTTGACTGAAAATGTGTCAAATGAGATGTTTGCACACACTACACGCATAATACATTCACCCACACACACACACACACACATGAAGAATGAATATACTGTATTATGTTTACTGTGTGTATGCAATATGTTGCGTACACATGTGCAGGAGACCTTAAGGCTCTCTAACTTGGTTCTCAAACTTTTTCATGTCAAGGACCCCCAAAATGATATGTATTTGGCCGCAGACCCCCATCTCAAAATATTTTGTTCCAGGGACCCCCCCCCCAGAAGCAAAGATTTGAGTTACAAATGTTCGCTTTAAAAATATATATTTAAAGGTTTGCACAAATCTTCACAATTTTTCAAAAATAGCAGATCTACAAGCTTGTATATCTTCTATTTTTGAATATCCAAAGTATAAAAGGTTAAAGTGGTTAAAATTGTTGTAATGCTATGTTAACACATGTTGCTGGGGACCCCCTGGAACCCCCCCAAGGACCCCTGGGGGTCCCCGGAGCCCACTTTGAGAACCGATGCTAACGGACTCCCAGCTCCCGTTGTGGCAACATAAAAACATATCGTCGCTGTCAGGTGGAAACCTTGTATGTCCAAAATAGTTACTTTTCCGAAAAAGGGAAAAGGAACCTGTGCTGCGATGTATCCAATCAATGTAGCTATTATTTAGTCACAATCTCTTGTTAATACTTCTCATTCAGGTTCAGTATTTATAAAACCCATAGACGCCCTTAAACACTAATTCACTTTAAAAATGATTCAATAGCGATAATAGCCGATCTACAAGCTTATAGATCGGCTGTTGACGAAGGAGGGCATTGATTCCCGAAAAAATCTGGAGATATGAGGTTTCTGCTGGACAGTGACGATATAATAAGACATGGTGAGCCATGCTATCAGTAACCTACAGAAGCCTATTAGGGCTGTGATGCCAGCTTCCTGTCAGCTGTCAAAAAAAGGACAGAATACGGACTATTAGAGTTTCAGTTTTTTACAACGGTTGTTTCCTGGTTGTGCAAGAGTTGTCCAAGCAAACAAAGGGCCAATTTAGTCAAAGAGCAGAACTGGAATGCAGGGCCCCGGTCATTTGCTATGGAAAGATTTTGAACAGACGGAGCGCAGTGTTCCCAAACAGGAATGCTGGCGCAAAATTAACAGATTAACTTCTGGGCAATGTGTTCCATGTCAGAATGTCGGGAATCAAATTTGAGGATTATGTTCTAAAGTGTTTTCCGAAACTGGGATGTTGACGTTCCACCAGATACACCTAATAGTACATTGAATCTTGAGACCACTGAGACCGACGGACTGACAGACCACTAAAACGAATTCCTTTCTGTTGCCCTTATTACTTATTCCCCAAAAGTCTGTCTATCTTTTTCTCTCTCTTCACCCCCAAAGACATCGGCAGAAGTGAGTAACATCATCCACGTCTGCTTCTGTGATTAAACCTGAAAAAGAATTGGGCTATTACTCCACCCCCAAGCCCATGAACGTTATCTGTTCACTGTTCGAGAGAGAGAGAGAGAGAGAGAGAGAGAGAGAGAGAGAGAGAGAGAGACTGGAGAGAGATGAAGATAGAATTACTGAGAGGGAGACATCCTCTGGGTTCCCCTTCTCCAAACTCCTAAATTTAAACTGAAATCCTAATCACTCGCTCTCTGGCATCCTCTCCCCCACAGGCTTAGAACCCAACCACACACACGCACACTCACAAGCACACAGACTGACGCACGCACACGCACACACACACACACACACACAGTATCATGTCCCATTTCCATCCCCAAAAGCCCTCCATCTCCTCTCCTCCTCCTCCTCTCCATCTCCAGCAGTAGACTAGTGTTCCAGTGTGTGCAGAGGGCTGTTGTGTTTGATCTTTATCCCGTAGAGCTGGGCAGAGCCGCCTCTATTTTTGGGCCTTCTACTGTGGCTGCTGTGTGACATGCAGAGAAGAGAAGTTACACTGTAAAAATCCTCAATGTTCATTTAACTCAGAGAGTGTAAATAAATGGGTCCTTTTGGGTCCATTTTTTACAGGTGTACCCTTCAAAGAGAGAGGTAGACGATCGAGGGGAGGAAGCACAGAGAGATTTACTGAGATCAAGAGCAGTGGTTTTCAAAGTGGCAGCCTCCAGGGGGCGCCAGCGGGGCTAATTAGAAAGGGGAAAAAAGTGTGCAGTTTTATATTTTTCTTCAATTCAAATTCAATTAATAAGATTGTTGTGCCAGTTTAACCACTTTAAACCTGACGTCCCTATTTTGGGCATGTTATTACTGTCCAAAAAATAAATACATTTGAAAACGTTCAAAGACAGAACAAATTGCTGATCTACAAGCTGTTGTGAGATTGTACATCAGCTCCTTTTTAAAGCCATTTTGCAAAAGGTGGGCTATGTCTATTTGGGGGACCTTGGCATGGAATCCCTGTTCTAGAGGACAAGCGGAGACAAAGGGAGAAAGAGACATGTTTTTACATTTACTACAAAGTGGTTGATGATGCAGATGAGGAAGGAAAAGCAGAACATGAGAGAAGGAAGTGGAGGAGACAGGGAGACAAGGGCAGTGCAGTGCAGAGTACAGAGCGAATGATATGCGGAACAACGCACTATACGCAGAGCTTTCTCCTCTCCATGATGGACGGGCACGTTGTAGAATGACGTTAATGGCATGGAAGGGAACGGTTTTCACAAGGCCACACATCGTTTTAGGTAACCGCAGGTGCGCGTCTCGAGGCGTGCACTATTCTGAATGTATGAGCCAAACAGAGCCTTTAATAAGTACCCTCACGAGGCTTTAATAATGGCAGAGCACCCCTTTACAGGCAGAACCTGCAAGGGAGCCGTTTTATTGCCACGCCACAGCTGTAGAGCAAGACGTTCCCTTCTGCCTT
>NC_137607.1:28915007-28972507 GCF_963280865.1 Gymnoscopelus braueri
GTGGACTAATGCAGTGTGACGCACACTCACGCACACACACACACATGCACGCACACATGCACGCACGCACGCACACGCACACGCACACGCACACGCACACGCACACGCACACGCACACACTAAAATCCTCAGTGTTAATTTAACCCCAAGAGTCAAATTAAGTTTTCTTATTAGTACACATACAGAGCACCCATGGTACCTCACACTTCTATTAGATAGTCTGGGTATTCTAATTCTTCTAAGGTACAGATAGATAACCAAATAAAGCCGAGGAGAGGAAGCCCCCTGCTGGGGGACAAACAACATGGAAAAACGGTTTAGCAAGAACCCCCAGTGGGACAGAATAATTAGGAGAGCATAGGAGCGTGTCTGAGAAATGGACGGGAAGATAGAGAGAAAGAGAGAGAGGGAGAGGAGAGGAGAGGAGAGAAATGGAATGACACTGCAGCAAAGGGATGAGATACATGTAAAGAGTGTCTCAAAAAAAACGAAAGCTGCAGGAAGAGATAGACAAAGAGGTGGATGTTGCAGCCAGGGAGAAAGACTGATGGTTTAGAGGCGTGTACAGTATGTCCTCTCTGGCAGCTTTTTATGTGTGTGTGTGCGTGCGTGCGTGCGTGCGTGCGTGCGTGCGTGCGTGCGTGCGTGCGTGCGTGCGTGCGTGCGATCAATGCCTCATGTGGGCATATGGGCAGCACAAAGTCATTAAAAATAGTTTTTTTAGTAACGCCGATAACCTCAAAACTCTGGTTTGTGCGTCGCATAGGAACAGATGGGGTCAAAATGGCCACATAACTTTGCAGCAGTGGGGCGTCTGAGTCAGCCTAAACCATCACCGTGAAGCCCTGTCGCCGAGGGACACGGTCCAGAACATTCCACCATCCTTGGTTCTGCCCTTGGGTAGTATAAAACAAGACTCCAGTGACAGACTGATGCAGGAAGCCAGAGTTTAAATCAGCCATCTTTCTCTCTTTTGGACAAAAAATAATGACTTCAGTGCTGCTAGCCCCATGGGCCTGGCGACAGAGCTGTCTATTTTCTGTTATGCAACTGAAAGAGCTGAGGTCCCAGTGTGATCTGAGAGGAAGACACAAGACAACAAGCAGTACTATAGTTCCAAGCAATAAGCCGGGTTTTTATAATATTACCGTGACCAAACTGAGTTATACTGTAGGACAAAAGGTTTTTTCAACTAGTTTTATGAAGTTTAAATTGTGTTTACTCCAGCAGTTGTAGTATGAAGTTGCAACGACGCGACGCGAGATTGTAGATCAGCTATTTTCAGCGCAGAGATGTGATACCAAACCCAGTAACTGCGTTTTTGGACACTTATTGACTTATTTATTTGTCTCAAAGGTCAAATTAGCCTTTTTGATTTTGAGGGATAAACAATTACCTCAAGAACAGACAATTATATATGCAATATCACTTATATACCGATAACCCATTTGGCTGGCCAATTGAAACACTTTAAAATCCTTTTCATCAGTTAAATATTTGCGAGGATACTGCACTTTTGCTTTGTATGGTAATAGACCCCTGGGGGACTTCGGTCAACTAAGTATATAGGGTTTTAGTTGTTAATTCCGAGTGACTAGATAGAACAACGTTTTTATATAACAGAAGCAGGTTCTACCAGAAAACAATTTCTTTCCTCCAGTGATATCAGTAAAAGGTTTTATGAGCGTCTTCTTGTCTGCTTAGCTGTTTTGACTAGAGCTCAACCCATGCTCTCTCATATGCTACGCATTTTATCTGTAAGCACAAACATAGATTCAGAAATCTAGTCCTCTGGCGCTGACAGACAATTTAAGTTGAGCAAGAGTGTCGTTAGTTCATCGGTAGTTAGATATGCATTCATGTCGAAACGTTTGCTCAGAATGGCTCAACTTCCAATTTGTCTGCCACAATAGCACAGAGATAAACTATTTCTGGACTGGTGCAATAAATTAGAAAACACTATAAGTAAATGCAGTGTGACTAAATGTGTATGATGAAATCTATACTTTGAGACCAAATCTTATGCTAAAGTATACCACTGAAGGAAATGGATAGTGGCAGCTAGACCAGCTAAATCCAGTTTAGTTGACCCATGGGCCCATTTGTATACACTCATAGCTAAATTAACACTCAGGAATCTACAGTAGCTATTAAACTGCAAGTTTGACTTTACGTTATTACATTTTCTCACATAGATACTTGAATGAGCAAGATGTTTGAACTGCTCAGGGACACGTCGACTCATATTTTGGTATTGTCCAGTATTCTTCACACAATTTCCAACATAATACTCCAATATAAAATATTGGAGTTTGTGTTAAGATAAGTGGCACGGTACAGTAGAGCTGACAACGGTTCTAGTGCATCATGTGTAATGCACACAGGGTTTTTCCTGGTGCTGAATGGCTGTTTGGTGATGTTCCTCTGGTGTGTATAGCCCGTGGAAAGCATTCGTCACTGACACAAAGCCAGCATGTACTGTACATCGTACATTAAAAAATCCCCCATTTGCACAAAATACAGTACTATTCAATGTCCAACACACCTATCTAGTTGGATAGTGATTCATTTATTAGGTAAACGACAGTAAAAATGAAGTAAACAGACTGTTGACTGTATGAATGAACTGCATTTAAGTCCCTCTTTCCCATAATTCAGCTGTAATATGATTAATCAACACTAAAGTTAAGGTTTTGGACCAGATCAACTGTGTTCTTTGGCGTAAAGTATTTTTCAGGCTTGATTAACAGATATGTGTGTTGGGAAAGCAGTTGTTCTGGGTTACACCCTCAAGTGGCACAGTGCCTTCCTCCTCTATAAACCAACAGGGAACTGCTTTTAGGACTGAACTCAGTCCTTTCAGACACAGCCAAACTCCTTCCCATAACTCTGGTTGCAAATCGGACAAGAAATGAGAGAAGAAATCCATTTTTCTTTGTACAAAATGTCCTTTCCACCAATTTGTCTTGGGTGAGAGAGAAATAATGAACAAATCCACACGTTTGTTCCAACCTCTGTTTATCTTCAGCGCAGAGTGAAAAAGGACTGCGAGAGTTCCGCCAGTGAACTTTGGCGGACACCCTGAGCTGGCTGACTTTGATTGGGGTCGACATGACCTGTCATCAGCGTTTTCAAACGCCGCAGCTCGTCCAAGTGAGAGCAAGCCGTCCAAATCTCCCATAAGCCTGTTAGCCAGGCTCCAGGCTGAATTAAGAGAAACACAAGGCAAATAGAACGGCGAGATCCAGGCTAACATATCATATTCTCCAATAAAGTTTGATGAACTGCATGAAAAATTCAATATCCAAATTTGGTCAGTGGCCAAGCTATCGGGTGTGTGTGTGTGTGTGTGTGTGTGTGTGTGTGTGTGTGTGTGTGTGTGTGTGTGTGTGTGTGTGTGTGTGTGTGTGTGTGTGTGTGTGTGTGTGTGTGTGTGTGTGTGCGTCTGTGTGTGTATCAGAGGGGTGGGGGCGAGTTCAAGGGCAGTTCAACTCTACCCCCGAGTACTGTGATGGCGCTTTTAGAACAAAGTTTGTGTGGAAAAAAAGATGGGAACAGAGTTCTGAGCCAGAGCGACAGGAAGTCAAGGAAAAAGAAAGAGAATAGCTAATCGCCGCCCAGTAAATATCTCTCTCATGTGTGAGCTCTCTCCATTAATAATACATTATACTGTCTCTCCAGAATGCTATTTTTCATCCATAATCATCACAGCACTCGGCGTTCAGTGCCCGGCATACTGGATAGATTTGTGGGAGAAATCCATCAACTTGAGAACCAATTACAGTTTCTCTTCGTGCGGTGTGCGTGTGCAAACGCATTTTGAACAACTCTCCCTGGCTCCGCGGGCCGACTTTGTAATGGCTTAGCCTTTAGGTCTGCACAAACACTCATATAATCCTTCAATCTCACCAAAAAGTGAAAACTGCAAAGCAAGAGGCGTCTTGGAGATGAAAGAGAGAGAACTATGGTGTGATGGTGTATATAAAAGAGAGATATGGTAATATGCAGCGAGTGAATGACCGAGAGACGGAAATCAGACAGAGAGAGAGCATAAGAAAGGGAGAGAAAAAGAGAGTGTGTAGTGTGTACGTGCGCACGTACGTGGGAACACATCTCCCCATGGAACACAAGCTTTACAGTAAATACAGGTATTATCAGACTGTTATCTGTGTCCATGATCACTGCCTTGTCTCTCTCTTTGCAGACACAGAGCCAGACCGTGGCTGGGGGCTGATTACAGGCCTATACCGGACCTCCAGGGAAATGGCTTTCCCACATAAGTGGACCTCCGTCGAATTCTCTGCGCTTTCCTGTCGTGTCCCAAACCACCACTCTGATGCAAATCTGATTCAATGTATTCATTGCTCATGGATTGAGAGGTGCATGCCAGGAATTGACTCTTTGAACAGACAATAGCACAGTGAAAACCCCACTGTTAAAGGTTTCATGACATCAATAGTTTTTTGGTTTTTTTTTTTTTGTTTTCTGACCTCAATTACACCCAACACTTTCAGTGGATTTTCTGGGTCTGGGGTTTTCTGAATAATTAGGCTCAGAATAGTAGTGATTGGCCCGTGGACTTTGATGTCACAGTCCATTCACCCGCCCCCTCTCCTACCCGCCCCTCCCCTCCCCTATCCTTCTCCTTTGGGGGGTGCGGAGAAGAGGCGATGATTGACAGGCAAAATCCCTCAACAGCGACACCTGCAGCCAAATAGGTTTTTTTTTTCATTGCAACTGAAGAGGCCTCAGAACACAGAGAAAAAAACCTGCCATGGCTCACCGGAGTGGATTTTTCAGCTAAAACATTTTAATACACGTTTGAAGGACAAAATACATATATTTCAAAAATAGTTAAACTAGCATATCTACAAGCTCACAAGACGATGAAACGCATTGTGAGCTTGAACATCTGCTAGTTTCACTATTTTGAAATAGGGCTTAAATGATTAATTCATGTCTTTTTGTAAGTTTGGGTCCTGGAGAGACACGGTGAAAAGGTTTGGAATTTGCAATTGGATTTCACTTTAAGTACATTATGAAAATCAACTTGCAGCGTTGCAATCCAACACACTACATATCGTTACATGGTTCTTCTTTTGGTAAAAGTTATGGTATCATTGTGTTTTAATACATTTTAAAGTGCGGATTGATTTGAAGATTCTATAGCTGAAATAGCCCCTGGAGAAAAGATTGCACGAATGAAATTCAAACCTTCATGATTCATTATTAACCGTACGTGTAATGATATTTAGCCCACATTGCCTAAATGATTCAGGTGAGTTCGGTAAAGTTTTAATGACTTTGGCGCAAAATCTAAAAATAAAGCCATTAACACTGTAACAGTCTATGTTTAGAAATAGCCGAAGCTTCGAATAGACAATGACATTGGTATCATGTCCATTACGTACATTGGATTCAAATGTGCAGTAGATGCGACCTACTAAAAATGTATTACACCTCATCTTTAAGGTTTTATAAAAAAGCAGAGAAAGAGGGTCATTAGAAGACATGATGGTGGAAAGACTCTACTCTGTGTGACAGAAGAAATAGTGGGACACAGCCCATGGGAGGTGGTAGAAATAGTATATAATTATATAAATATAGATATAAATATATTCCCACATACTGTACATGCATAAATAAACAGACCTATCAGCACCAGTACTACAACATGTGTGCACGCAGTGAGACGCCGGGGGGAAAGGCGATGCAAGGAATTCCACAAGTACGATAAGAGAACGTCTCCTCTCACGTTACAAACATGTCAGCAAATAAGGGAAAAACACTGAGGAGAGAAACGAGAGAGAAAAAGAACAACAGAAAAGGGAGGGGGGGGGTCATCTCTCAGTGGGGGATAAAACACTGACCTTCAGAAAACAGGTTAAACTGCTGTGAAACAGAGCACCTTGTAGCCTGACACATCACTTGTCTTTATAGTATGCCTCGTCTCTCTTCAAACATAGATTCAAGTCACTTAAAAGGTGATATTGATAACATGTTCATGAAGAGGTTTTTAAAAAGGTGCAGAATAGAGTACAGAAGTCCTGACGTCACTCGTTCATCCCCTGGTTCGTAAAGTGATTTCTCTATGGAGAATAACATTGGGTCATCTTAGAATCGTCTCATCTAAGAATTGTGGTCCAAAAATAAACAAACTGTCTCGGCGATATTGTCAGGGAGGAGGTTCTGTATCGTTTATGATAGTCAGTCACTTATATTTGATACGGTCTGTTTCTGGCGAAAATTTAACTAATTTGGCCGGAGTAACATTATCGTTTTCTCACCGTCAGTTGATGCTTCATATCCATAAGAGTGAAACCGCCGGGGTCATTTGTTTATTTTTGGAACACAGTTCTTATTTGACGCGATATTAAAGACGTCTATGGGAATTCAGAACGGGGGTGGAAAACCGCGAACCAGGTAGGATGTGTAAATTACGTCAGACTTCGGTGCTCTATAAGAAAATAATTGTAATTGTGAAATAATCATTTAAACAATTTTGTCGGGTCCAAATTATTGTTCATCCTGAGTGGTATTTAGCTCTGAGAGTGTATAAATGTATGTGCATGTTAAAAAAGTATAAGACCCAGTTCCCTGCCTCTCACAACCCTCGCAGTTATGTCCCCTGCTGTACATAATGGACCCCAGGAAAAGATATGGGTCATTATTTCGTGTGTCTCTAAATGACAAGAGTAGCCTTTTTTTATGAAAGCGACTATATTGCACCTGGGATCTCTAAAATGTATGTTTGTGATATTTTCAGGGGTTGGGGTGGGGGGGGGGGGGGGGTTACGGGGGAAATGCATTTTTGCTTTATTTATAAAGGACAAAGTAAACACACAAGAAGCTAAGGGCAGGGGGTGTCATGGAATCCAGCCAGGTCCCCAGCCGGAACGGAGCCAAGGACTGTGCAATTATGTGGTCAATGCACTAACCAGTCAGTGACCAGCGCCCCCCCCCCCCAGTTCCTCATCTTTTATAGTGTTTTATAGAGAGCCATTTGATGTAGGCTATAAAAATTATATCTACTCCTAGATCACGAACGATAAATGGAAAGCAATCTGATCCTCTGCCGATGGAAAGTATTAAAGGGTTAGCAGTTGTGACAAAGCATTTGTAAAATACGGGGAATCATAATTTTACTGGCCAGTGGCCAAAGCTGAAGGCAAAATTGTACAATTGCCTCAAAACATCGCCTTATCATAGTCTCCACAACACACCACCATACACAGTAAAATCCTCAGTGTTCATTTCTCAATTTGTAACTCTGAGAGTACACAAATGTAACCAAATGGACCGTCCATTTGGTAACTCTGTACATCTATACAGTCTCAGTGTTAAATTAAGGTTGTAATCCGTTAGTTTCATGTCCTAACAAGGTTTTAAAAACGTATACACTCTGCCAAGATGGAATCCCTCCTTGGCCAGAGGAGATATTGTGCTTATGAGCTTCTACTTGTCAACCAGTATGTGTCCTACTGGATCTACATTTCTCAATGGATGTACTACAGTAGTTACATTGTATTCACCCATTAAGACCTGAGGCCGATTCTAAAAATGTCTTCTAAATCCTAACAGTTCTCTGAAAAACATATGTTGCTAAATATCAGTGGTGCTCAAAGCGCTATGAGCTTGTACTGTATATCTCCGTGGAGGCTTCTACAGCGCTAAACAGCTCAGCGTAAACGGTAAGAACGCTGGCACTAGATGTACCCTGTTTTAAAAAACCTCTGGCACTTGATGTGTTAATAGCCAAAGTATACAATTATGAAATGACAGATGCTTTCCTGGTCTTAATGGGTTAACATACAGTACACTTAAATCCTATACAGTCCTCCGTTGACCGCAATCCCCCAGGGATCTACACTTGCTCCCCCCTTTTTAGCTGATCTACAAGCTTTTGCACGTTGTGTGTGAGCTTGTAAATCTGCAATTTATTTGCGAAATGTTCGCCACAGAGTAGCGACGCTAGGGTTCATGTGGGTTAAAATGATGTTTTATTCATTAAAATAAGTTACGGATTGCACCTCTGACACTCAAGGATTAGGTTGTGCAGAAGAATCAGATCCCCTTGGGCCCACAGATTCCTCCTGGGTGATGTGTGGACACGGCGTTCAAACAAAAGGTCCTGGTCTGCTCCAGCCTGCAGCAATAGCACGCTGTGACGTCCCTCAGACACATTGTGTACACTGAGACCTGTGTGCTTAACCCAAACCTCCTCCGCAAACACCGCCACAGCGTGGGGCTGCCATGTCAAAGTGTGTCCTCCTAGTGTAAGCAAACAGGGCTGCCTGCCCGTGTGTGGCAGTGTCCTCACATATTGGATGACATGGCTCTCTCTCGGAAAACACTCGGAAATACTTTCTCGCGGCGCTCGATCTCCCAGGGTTTTCCCGGAGATAAATGTTTGGAGGGAAGATATAAATTGAGGTGAGTGTGCCTTGGAAATGAGGAGAAGCTGGCTGAAAGAGGGGGGGGGGGGGCAGGATGGTGGATAAAGAGACAAGAGAGAGTGGCTATAAGAGCATGAGGGAGAAACAGCACCTGTGTCAACAAGGAAGCTGCCCGTACCATGCGTGTGTGTATGTATATATACTGTATTTGCTGAGGTATCATTCATTTTGTGCAGGTTTTTTTTTTTCCCCTCTTCCCTGGGAAGATGAAAGCAGCCAAGCGACGGTTTTGAAGGCTTTGCTGTTTAACCTGTGGGCACGGTGCTGGCAGGACGGAACAAACTGCTGGCACGGTAGAAACGCTGACCTCGTTTTTCCTTTTCTAACAGGCTGGGATCTGCACAGCAAGGAAATCTTCTCCACATAATTAAGAATCGAAATTGCTCTAGTCGTAAAAAAAAAAAACGCTCAGCCCTATGAGGGAGGGAGAAAAGGGGGGGGGGGATCTATATATATATGATGGGGGTGATTCCACATCAGCGCACGGCGGCCTAATTGAAGAAATGCCCTGTCAAAACCTTGTTGCCTGCGCCCCGAGACTGGAGATTAAGCTGAGGCCCATCTCCCCATATTCACAATGCGGGGAACTGACATCTACATGTAAACAGCCTCTTTCTCCCTCCGTGCTCTTTAAAGGACGACAGTGAACGTTCTCGTAGGGGTCCCTCGGCCAGGCAGCGGCGGTTCAAATGACTATCTGAACCGGCCCGCATGTAATTGTGCAGACAGACATGGGAAGCTGAAGTGACACTGACAAATAGGCTACTCTTGCACAAATTAAAGAAAGTCGGCTGTAATGGACCATATTTGTCATCCTCTGTATTTTATGTAACTTTTGAATACCGCCAAGACAGGCGTTTGGAAAGAGTTGCTCAATGAGCTGCCTGTGAGGGGCAGTGTGTGTGTGTGTGTGTGTGTGTGTGTGTGTGTGTGTGTGTGTGTGTGTGTGTGTGTGTGTGTGTGTGTGTGTGTGTGTGTGTGTGTGTGTGTGTGTGTGTGTGTGTGTGTGTGTGTGTCAGATTTAGCCTCTATCCCTACATAGCCTTAGCTTAACAGAGGCTCTTTTCTCCTCAAAATCCCTAACAGTTGGCACCACATAACCCCAAACGACTTCACTAGCTCTTCTCTCTACCTCTTCTCTCTCTCTCTCTCTCCCACAAACATACACACACACACACACAAAAACACACACACACCCACACCCAGACACACGTACAGTACCACTGGTGCCAAGCTGTATCTCCTACTCATCTGCCTCAATGCCAACACAACTGCTCTATTGAGACCGGGGGGGTTTCATGCCCGGCAATGGAGATGGCACCATGTCCTGCTTGTGCGTGTGTGTGTGTGTGTGTGTGTGTGTGTGTGTGTGTGTGTGTGTGTGTGTGTGTGTGTGTGTGTGTGTGTGTGTGTGTGTGTGTGTGTGTGTGTGTGTGTGTGTGTGTGTGTGTGTGTGTGTGCGTGTGTCATTAGTGGGTTTAGGGGGGGGGGGGGGGCAGAAAATGTAAGGAACAGTCAAGCCAAGCAAAGCTCCACCATATATCCGTCCTCACAGTAAGCGGGCCCTAATCCCTCTAAATCTGCCCCTCTATATTACTTTTACTAGCCAATTAATCACTTTTAGCCCTGCCCTGTCTCTGGCTGAAGCGCTCTCACAGACACACTGTACTGTATGGTGAGAATGTTGAAGACCATGTACTGTAGATGAGTGGAGCAAAGGGTCTGACGAACAGGACAAAGTACCGGCCGATGACATACAGTAGTGGACTTTAACCCATTAAGACCTGAGGCCGATTATTTTTTTATGAAAAACGTATGTTGCTATATCTTTTCATGTCAAGGACCCCGAAAATGATATGTATTTGGCCGCCGACCCCCATCTCAAAATGTTTTGTTCCAGGGACCCCCAGAGGCAAAGAGTTGAGTTAAAATGTTGGCTTAAAAAAAAAGAAGCAAATCTACAAGCGAAGTGACACGCTATGATAGCTATGATAGCTCAGCCTGATCTCCAGAGATCTCCGTAACATTGCACGGATCCAGTGCACTTCATTCCGTGGATAGTCGCCTAGAAACCCCGAAATTGCGTGCATATGTACGGCGAGTCCCACGGTGGGCGTAACCAGTCGCAACCCGGAAAAACCCGGAAGCAGAGCAGTCCCCACAACAAAATTTACGATTCTGTGCCTATCGGTACATAACTCAAACGGCGCTGAGTAGGCACAGGCGAACGTCACAGTTCGCCTGTGACTGCGCGCCTCCGTCATGGTTTAGTCACAATGGGGGAGATGCGAGGCGGCTATGCACGGAATTTCGGGTTTTTCCGTGTCTATTCACGGAATTTCAAAAACGTTCAAAAACGTTCAAAGAGAACGTTTCCTCTGGAGATCGGGTTGGATAGCTTGTATATCTGCTATTTTTGAATAGTCACAGTATAAAATGACACAGATGCTTTCCCGGTTTTAATGGGTTAAATAAAAATATGGAAAATATGACTTGTTGTATTCGTCTGTAAATTGAATATCTCTGTTACATAGATGACATAAATACGTTTAACCACTAGTCGACCAGGGTCCCCCGGGGGTCTATACTCGGACACTTCTTTTTCCCCTCCACACCAAATGTCTTTGGCGAAAATAGCGCATCTACATGCTCACAACACGTCACATTAGCTTGTAGATCTTCTATTTTTGCCAGATGCTCGTCCCAGAATAAACAGAAAAAACGGTTAAATGGCTGAAAAAAAAAGATCTACTCCCCTAACATTGTTTTGCTGCTACTGTAGCCCAGCATAGTTCACATTGTTTATGTATTGCCATCTATGAAACTGCAGCACATTCAAGCCTATAAAATCACTTTAAGTGGCAGTGCCGTGGAAGCACTGAAAGAATGATGTCCGAAATAAATTGTTAGACCCATTAAACTGTGAGATGAAAACCATAAAAACATGTGCATTTACAAAAACAAGAAGAAATCAAATAACTGAAAATATACACAGAAGCTTCCTAAGAAAACACAAGCTTTCTATTTGTTAAATACGGTCTATTTAGGGATGCACTGTACATCAGAATCAGCGGATATTCACCTTGTTTTGACGGCCTTGGATGACATTACTGATGCCGGGGGCCGATGTTTTTAGATAGCAGGCTAAAAAGGCAGTTATTTTTCATTAAAATAATCTTTCATGTGAAAGAAGGTTACATTATAGGTTGTTTCATCAATTTTTATGATTTAATTTACTTTAAAACAGTAATTTTGTTGTAATGAAGATGTATTTGTTTCCCTGGCACGAAAAGTGGGATAAATAGCAAGGGGGGGGGGAATAAAGAAAAACAACAACATTGGTATCAGAATTGGCTATCAGTCGGATAATTATTTTAAACGGCAGTATCAGCCCAGAATTTCACAAACGGTGTGCCTTAACAGACCCTAAAGCAATTGGTCATCAAAGTAAACAGTGCCGTAACATGCAGCTACATCAAAGTAATGCCTCAAACCCCCGTAACAGATTAACGCCTCAGGACAGCTCCAAGACAAAAGAGCTGATAAATTATTTTTACAGTGCCGGCGATTGCAGAAATTAAACTGGTCAAATGACTACACGCCAAGCTATCGAGAGACTTCAGAGGGCATTAAAATGCACACAGGAGGAGTTAGGCTGTAAAATCCGGGGCATAAAAAACGTGTCATTTTATAGGTGCCCATAAACAGCCCCAAGAAAAGGGAGGATACAGGAAAGAAAGCAGATTTCTCCGGGTTGAGAGGATTTCTTTCACTCGCATGTGGCTTTTAAACATAAAACCTTGTCCCGAGCCACTGCACACATATCCAGGAGAGCCCAGATTTACAGTCCGAAGCTCTCCTGGTGAAAGGTCTGGGTTTATAACAATGCCAGCTTGGGATTCACGGGAAAACACATAGGGGCCGCAAAAGCACACTTACTGTAACTCCCCTTCATCACACACACATATCCACACACACACACACACACATATGCAGAAAAATGGCAAATAAAAGAAGCAATACAGCACTTGATGCCCGCACGCAAACACACAAACAGATAAACACAAGCACACAGGCAAGGTGAGGGAGCCAGCCCTCGTGGCAATATATCACTGAAGCATTTCCCCACTGTAACTAGATGAGAGAAACCCATACAGTATTAAACCAGAAATGAAGTCAGGCTTGACTTCCAGGCAGCCTGCCTCCCTCTCTCCCCATACCTCCGGTCTAAATCAATTGTGACTCAACAACAACGGCGCCACTTAGACTGCTACTGCATAGGGTATTGGTAGGAATCTTATTATTCATTAAAAAAAAATGTGTCCTAAAGCCAATCATAACATCCAATCTGGAAATGGAAATCAATAAAGCATGAGTGGATGCACGTTTTGTTGACAAAAGTAAAGCCCTGCAGGCTTTGCGGAGGAGATTCTGCTTGGCTCAGTGCGGTGATTCCAGGGCCAATTAAGCAGCCAGTAAAATAAAAGCCAGGTTTTATTGACAAGGCCTGCAACGGGAGCACTCCCTCGCCCACGTACCTACGCCTCAATAAGCCTATTGCAAGCCGCTCGCTCCCATTACAGGCATTTTAGCTGAGCTGACCACTCAACGCACCTAAAACCTGCTTGATTAATGCTCAGTTTATACTCTGTCCCCACGGCGGTGTCACTCGCCAAAAACAGATGATCTACAAGCTCACAACGCGCTCACACCGCAATGTGTTGTGAGCTTGTAGATCTGTTAATTGCAGGCAAAATGTTCGCCTATTATGACATTCCCAGAATGGGGATGCTAGGGGTTCATGTGGTTAAGTATACCTGTAAATCAGTCTCACTCCTTGTCTCCTCCCCCCCGCCCAGTCCTTATCTGTAGGTACAGTGCAATGCGGCATGCACCCCCCCCCCCCCATGCAGAATCGTGCTGCTAAAACTGTGACTCAATACTCTCAGGGATGCAGACATGTGCGCCAACTCCCACGTAGCCCTATTTAAAGACTTAACTCTGGGCTATAGTGTGAATTCTCTGTCTCTGACTAATGTGTGGGACTCCAGTATAGAACATCAAAGAATTTCCCAAACGCCATTGCAAGATCCGAATCAGAACGCCGCATATCCCTCACAGTCCCCCAGGATTATATTGTGCTCTTTCTTCCCTCTTGTTTTATTCATGGCTACTTGCCATGTTATTTGTTACTCCCCGTGTATATTTTTATCACCTGGTCCTTTCCCCCCATATTTCCCCCGTAGAGCCTGGGCGCTGGCCTATTCATCAATTTAACACGCGCGCTTTTCTGGCCCCCAGTAATTGACTTTCAAAACAGGGGCGATAAATCTCACCTATACAAACAATAATACTTCAGAGATTAAAGACATTAGCATGGAAACCCATGCTGTATCGTGGGAAAAGTTATTGATGTGCCAAACTGCTTCCTCCACGGCTCCCATGACGCACGTTGGCCAAATGCAATAATCTAGAAATCTAGTCATGGCAACAGGAAACGCAAAACTCATTTCTCCAATATTTACGTTCCCCCCCCCCCCCCCCCCTTCATCATACAAATTCTTTATCGAGGACAGCGAGGCACAGTACGCTCCATAATCCATTTCAACGTTATTATATCTCCACTCTGCCAGAATAACCTTAAAGGTTATACTATTTGCAATTCTCCTGTGTTTGTTTCCATGTTTTCATTGAAAGGCTAATGGCAATGAACTGGCAACGCATAAACGTGCAACGTTCACGATTAAATTAACAGGGGGAAATTGCTGCTGACTGCTTGCTCTGCAGCGGCTCGTTAAGACCTTCGTTAGGGGTCTCCTAATTGGCGTGCGGCGATAACCTCCGGGCCACGCACACGCCGCGCCGTCTGCAGGCTGGAAATGTGGGCGAAGGCCGGCCAGACGCACTGTGCTGCTGCACTGCGGAGCTGACTTTAAATGTAAGTAGGGCAGAGGCTCTGTGTGCATGTGTGTGTGCACGAGCATGTGCATGCATGTGCAAAAGGCTAGAGGAAGCTAGACAAAGACAAGGGAGGGAGAGAGAGAGAGAGAAGGAACAAGCAGAAGAGAAACGAAAGCAGAGAAAGGAAAGCAAATGCAGCCAAGGAATGTTCTGCCAAAGCTCCACATTTCCACATGGATGACACATGTCCTCTAGAAGAAAAACAACACACACACACACACACACACACACACACACACACACACACACACACACACACACACACACACACACACACACACAAGGAGGGGGCAGGGTACACTGTAAAATCCTAAGTGTTCATTTAACTGAGAGCAAAGGGTCCTTTTCTTTTTTACACTCTCATGGTTAAATCAATACTCAGGATTCTCCTGTGTACATGGCTGGGCCTAAACCACAGAATGTCACCGACGCAGTTCCAATGCAACAGAGGGACAACACACACACACACACACACAACAAACTTTGCATGGATATTAGGAGAAAGACTATTTGTAACTAACTAAATCAACACTGAAGATTATACCATGTACACTTGAGGAGCCTCCCGGCATAAATGGTAGAATAAACACCTCCAAAACACATTATGATACAGCTGTAATTCATATAAATGCACCATTTACATATGCAATCTGGAACTTATTTTAATGAATAAAACCTTATGTTAACATATCTGTATGGGAGTATGTTAATACAATATGTTGTATGTAACTAGCAGTGGCCTCCCTACTCTTCCTCTCTTCCATTAGTTTCAACTGAACCTGTAACAAAAGCAGGCTCCTAGTGGAGTGAAGTAAGGCCTTACTCCTTTTCTTCCTCCTCAAGATGAAGAAAAATGTGAGAGCTAGGCGGAGGAAATGGGAAGAAGTCCTTGGGGATAAGGGGGAGAGAGACTGTCAAGAAGTCATTGAGAGCAGAGGGTTAGGAGAGACAGGTGAGAGAGCAGGTTGTTAAGAGAGACAGGCAAGAGAGCAGGTTGTTAGACAGGTAAGAGAGCAGGGGGTTAGGAGAGACAGGTGGAAAAGCAGGTTGTTATAGGAGACAGGTACGCTCACAGCACACAGAAAGAGATCTCCACCTCCCTATCTCGCTTCATCAGTGACATTGAGGTATAGAAAACATCTACAGCGCATCAACTCTTCTTCACCAGGATGTCTCCATAGGATGACAGTGTTCCCATACAATTACCCTCTCACTCTCCGCTCTCTCTATTCCCCCTCTTTCGCTCTCTCTCTCTCTCCCTCCCTCGCCCCCTCCTTCTCTGCTTTGCAGCCTCCGATTTTACACAATAGGCAAAGGCAGAGCCGAGAGCATCTGACCCATTAAAAGCCTAAACAAAGAGCTAACATGCTAGCCGCAGCTAAGCTAAATATAAAACCAACAAATGAGGCAATTAAGCTCGGGCCCCCTCGTTAGGCCGCTGCTGCGCACGATCGATCTCCAGCCCAGGAGCCCATCACACAACTGATCACAGGCTGTCACCCTGCTGCTGGGCATGAGCACAGCGCACATACATGCACACCCACGTGCACACGCACACACACGCACACGCACACACACACACACACACACGCACACGCACACACACACACACACGCACACGCACACGCACACACAAGTCTCAGCTAGCAAATAACAATTAGTGTTTCTCCCTACAGCTCTCACACGTCCTGCTCTCTCTCTTTCTCTCTCACTCTCTCTGTTTCCTTCTGTCGTTGTTGATCTCCAAGTCATTAGCAACAGCATAACACCTTTTCATCATGCACGTAATAACATTGATGGGTTGCAAGCACTACACAGAGTACTCCTCAAGAACCCACGCACACGAGCGCGCACACGCACACACACACACACACACACACACACACACACACACACACACACACACACACACACACACACACACACAGGACCACCTTTGCAACAAGACAAAGAGACACCTGCTGGTGCTCAATTAAAAAGTCCAATTGCTTTCGATCGCCACTGTTTGAGAAGTGCACGCTGCATGCATGTACATGTGCATCTCCTGGGGGGGGGGGGGGGGGGTCTGCCTGAGTGTGATGAGATAGTATTTGCTACCATATCCCATTATAAAGGGGAAGCGTGGTTGTTTAGTGCTCATTTGTAGAGGAGAAGAGGAGCTCTCACTGTGAACAAAATAGGTCAGGCAGCAGACATGACAAGCAATCCATGGGGAAAGATGGGAGATCAAAGGAACCCATCTAATCACCCCTGGCTCTGTGGAATACCACCATGTATTTACGGTACACTGTAGGTCAAGGGCAGCATATTCAGCTAATTGTGTGTGTGCGTGTGTGTGTGTGTGTGTGTGTGTGTGTGTGTGTGTGTGTGTGTGTGTGTGTGTCGTCCCTACACCAATAGCGGGGTAGGACGAAGGAGACAGAGAGGGAGTTTGATTGAGAGGAGGAGGCCGAGAGGCGGTGGAACGGAGATGGAACACTGGCTGACATTCTGCAGAGAGTACAGTACATAGCCCACACATGACTGCATGAGGCTACTGTACCATGCGTGGAAAAGAGATAGAGAGCATCAGAAGGTGATAGGGCAGTTCTGCTTGTGTGGTCTGACTTTATTCCTGGCTCTCTCACACACACACACACACACACACACACACACACAGTCACACACACACACACACACACCCACACACACCCTCAGGGACCACATCAGACTTTTCAAGGTTACATCTGTACAGAAAAGACCACCAAATCACCTGTGCACACTGGCCCCATTGTGTAAAATGGTTCTATATATGGCTCAGGACGACGCGAGGGAAACACTCAGGTGTTAAAGCCTCAGTGGTAACGTCAAGGCCTTTGCGGTTTTCAATGGCAACCGTGCTCACTCTGCAAGTCCCACTTCATGGCTATTTCAAGGTAACCCACGTCCGTCGGGCAATCTCGTGCATCACGCCGTGGCTCTGTCACGCCAGGGAATTGCCACCTAGCCGGCCAAACTCTTTCAATTAATGCCCCTGTCCAGAATGATCAAGGGACTTGCGAGTCCTCTGTCGCCGCATCTAATTGCTTCCCTCATTTACATCAAAGGGAAACGCAACAAAGTCAGCAAGGGCGCCGCTATAGATAAAACAAGCTAGCTGTTATCGTGGCCCAGCAGTGTGTTGTGTCTGATTACCCTATTAAGTTAACAATGAACTCTGATTAGCTTAGCCTCCTAGCTCCTCCCTCCATCTCCCCTATACCTATAGTAGGTAGACGGTTAGGTTCCCATCAGGGATTGATTAGCCTGCTGTCATAATTAATGTTGCATGGCACAGGAGAACAACTCCCCTAAAGGGAGGGCTGAGGCATGAGGTTGGGGAATGTGGGAGTGTCTGCAATCAGAAGTTCTGTGCACTGATTGCTGCTTACTGGCCATGTCAGAACTATTAGGTGGCGCAGCTGACTTAATCGCAGCACCATATATGCGTGTTTAGATGTATGTCCCCAGGCTTGGGTGCTGTACACACTACTAACTAACTAAACAAAAATGGTGATGAATAGTAAAAGTGGTTCTTGTAATCATTGGGGAACTTCATGTGCTATATAGATTTGTCAAAGGGAGCTATATAGAACCATTAGGGTGACCTTAACTAAGCTGAAGAACCGGCAGAGATTAGAGAACTACAGTATACAGAGGCTTAACCTCAAGGGTCTATTCACCTTATTCCTGGCTTCCTCCAGGTCGCCGCCATTGCCTCCTATTGAGTGCCATTGAGTTTTTCTCTGTGTGCCGCTTCATTCAATATATTGGCGGTAATGACACCTTAATGAGATGGTTGCCAACCGCCTTTAAAAACAAGGAAGAAGATGCATAGTACATCGGGCCGCATATACACAGTCTACGACAGTGTTTTGCCATGCACAGAGCGTGGCAAAACACTGTCGTAGACTGTATATAGGCTCCGGCAACACGGCACAGGTCTTCTTCTTTTGGGGGTTTTATGGTGGTTGCCTTAATGGAGGTTGTATCCCTAGGGTAGTTAATACCCTCACAAAAACATGTAGTAATCCTGGTCGCTATACCGCCTCCCCATGACAGCCGGGGCGCCTGATGGAGGGGAAGGGAACTGGTTGGAATAACGTGTTCCTTCCACGCGCTACGTCCAACCAGGGAAACTCCCCCCTGTCAGGTGACAAGAAGGTCAGTTGGCTCTCATGTATTGAAGGAAGCATGAGCTCGGCCCTGGCCTCCCTGGCTGTGGGGGACTGGTGTAGGGCTGGTGTAGCGCCCAGGATCACTTAGGAAATTGGCACCGGGTGAAAAAAATGGGTTACAAAAATCGCGGGATAAAAAATTATAGTAAAAAAAATAAATAATGGAGGTTGTATCAACGCCATCTACTGATATGTGTAATGCAAGAACACTGGAAACCCATTGATGTTTCACCCTCGGATCAGATATGGGACTCAACACCCCCCCCCCCCCCCCACCCCCTACGTTAGACCGGAAGCGGTGGGCGTAGCCAGGAATAAGGTGAATATTTGGCCCCCTCTTTTTTCTCCTCTTCACAAAATCTATTCACCAGAAATATTCGATTTACACGGCAACAATGCATCATGTTGCAACACGTTGCGAGCTTGTAGATCTGCTATTTTTCGCGGGAATATTTGCCTGCTATGAAGTGATATGACATCCATGTAACATTATGACATGATGAGATAGAACAGAAGGTCAGAATGAATAAATAAAGCGTTGAGCATGGAGGGGGCAAAGGCTTTTAGGGGACGGAGAAACGAGAGGAGCTTGGTGAAGATGTGAAGACACTGCATGTCAAATGAATAATTCCTTGTGCTGTTCCTCTGTCAGTCTTTGAGCATGCCATGCGGCGCTCTGTCAAAGCAAGACACCTCAAAGGAACTCCACAACTTAAATCACGCTTACCTGACCTCAGCTATCCCCCCCCCTCCCCCCGCCTCACCCCCGCCACACCACTCATACAGTACCTCGGAGATGAGAGAAGACAGGTGGAGGAGGCCAGGTGCAGGCAATAAGTGTGGAGGGGAATATTCAATGTAGCACACCGAGAGAATCTGAATGAAATTCTATTCTTTGAGACATACGGTACGTACAGGTAATTGCGTGGCCATAATCCACCATTATCTTGGAAGGGCAAACAACACGCATTGTGAGATGGAGCGAATACAGTGATATCCTTTTCTGCCCTAGCGCAAAACTATGGTTACGTACTGTAGTGCAGGGACCTGAAACAACCACCATTCATTGTATGAAAAATGAAGACGGGGCATCCAAATATTCATTATTCAATCTCCCAAGACACAAAAAGGACTAATGTAAGGCCACATCCAGAGGTTTACCATGACTAGGACCGAAAAGGAGGCTCTCGTATCCATCTAAGGCTCTGTGGGTGTATCTCACATGATCTCAGAACTGAAAAGATTGACCAGTAAGGGTCTCAGAGTTAAATGAACACTCTGGATTTTACTGTGCAGTGATGAATTGAATGAGAATTAATGAATTGAATATCTTTGGTTCCCTGCAGACACCTCAAGTTGCAATATTGAAATAGTATTTGTCTTTTTGTGCTTTAAATGTTATGTCTGACACTCTAAAGAAACCTTAATCAAGAAGGACAGAAAATTAACCAATACTTTTAAACAGTCTAATACGTTTACCCACATGAACGCTATCCCTATTCTGGGGCAAACATTCTGTGAAAGTAGCAAACACAAGATTTGGTGTAGAGGGGGGAAAAGGAGCGGACCATGTACATAGCCCTCAGCCCTGGGGGACAGAAGTCAACTAAGTATATAGGTTTTAAGTATCTTTGTTTAGGTGGTTGGTGAAGTTGATTAAGCCCTCAATCCTATATAGCTATACTGAAGTACTGCATAGAGTATTACGAGTATTTGACTTCCCCCAGTGCTCCTGCATCACTCCTGTTCTCAGAAAACGGGATCAATACACCCCCAGGAACGTTCTTGCCAAGACGCAATGTACTCAGAGCAGGGCGTGCCGGATTGTCAGCAGTGATGGAGTTTGCAGATCTGTTAGCGTTCCCTCAGCAGGGCCCAGTGTGCTGCCCCGTGCTACTGCTACACCACTGGGGTGATTTGTGAGAGCAGGAATGTGGCATGTCAGGCAGCCAGTGCGCCAGCCAATCAATTATTCAGGACAAATACAGCCTTGTGCAGCTACAAGAAGCAAGGGGATGGACAGAGGAACAGAGAGAGGTTGCATACACATGGTATGACTAGGAGTCTTGTCACCAGCAGTGGATGCAGGGACAGGGGGATAGGGAGAGAGAGAGAGAGAGAATGACAGGGAGAGAGAAAGAGAGATAGAGACATGCAGGCAGAGTGAAGAAGAAGCTCAGTGTGTTATTTATATAAGATGGCCCCAGCCCTGGACTCACAAACAAGGGATGAATAGAGGCCGAACTTTGCCAGATTTTTGGGTCCCGACGCCGAGCCCGATTTTGGAGACTCCTAGACCACCGAATACCAGTGTTTTGACCGATATTTTGAAATCAATTTGAAAAACTTGGATTTGATTAAAGTTTCTATTTGACAACATTTAACTTATTAGTAAAAACCAAAAAAAATATGTTTTGACAGAAACACATTTTTGATTTAACTATACGGTATGAACTTATATACTGTAAACTTATAATATATGAATACATTAATTATACAACAAAGCAAACGAGTAGATATAGAATACACAAACAAAACTTTTTTTTTTATTTAACCACAAGCCCTATTCAGAAATATAAAAAAATAGCCAATCTACAACCTCACAACGCGTCGCAACTCAATGCACTGTGAGCTTGTAGATCTGCTATTTTTAAAGATTTTTAAAAGGTTAAAAATCAGGACACATCAGCTAGATAAGTGCCGATACTGATAAAAAAAAGTCAAATAATGGGGGCGCCGATAGCCAAGTGGTCAGGTAGGTGCATACCACTAACCACATAGGCTTTGATGCCTGACAGTGTCCCGGGTTCGATTCCCGAGCCCGGTGACGGATTTGCAGCAAGTCACTCCGCAACTCTCTCCTCTGTTTCCTGTCTCTCTCTACTGTACTATCAAAAATAAAGGCAGAAAGCCCCCCGCAAAAAAATATCAACCAAAAAAAAGAAATGAAAAAAGAAAGTCAGATAATGACCGATATATCGGTCGGGCTCTACTGCACTCACAAACAAGAGATGAATATGCCAGACAATTAAGAGAGAGCAGAGAGCTGCCGTGCCAAGGGATGCAGAGGAAGGGAACACATTGCTGTCTGTCTGACCCATTTAGCAAATGAGCAGACACAAAAACAGCTACGACGACTAGCCCCACAACATAGCCCTCACACAGCGATAGAACAGATCTGACCACCCTTTTTTCCTATAGTAAACAACACTAACCAAAGCCTGCAGAGTTGAGAATAGCTTTTTAAGTGGGCCATTTCTATTTCGCAATTCTGGTTTCATTTTGGGCTGCGTTACACAAGTCCCTCTCAACCTCGTTACTGTGACCATCCATTCGACAGTCTCCTGAATAAAACATCAACTAAAGTCCAGTGTCCTGGAAGCTGCTCTAACCGATGTACACAGGCATATGCAGACACATGCACAATCATTAATGCAGGAGACCCAGTGCACATTGGAATATTAACCAATAACCCTCTATACTTCTCTCTCTTCGCTATTTTTGGTGAATGTATCTCCAGAATAGGGATGCTATTAGGAACCCTAGCAAGTGGTTAAGGCAAGGAGCTCCAGGTATTCAGGAGCTTACTGGATTGGACAGAATGGACACTTAGTCGATAGTCCTGTAGGCCACAAAATGGGGCAATGTTTCTGAGAAGCATGGCGCATGTGGGAGAAATATGGCCATTGATCGCCACAGCGGCCCTCCCTCCACTCGAGAGCTCGAGCTGCAGACTGGAGTGAAGAACACAATCTGTACTAACACCATAAACATGCAGCTTTTATTTTCTAATGCAGCACAACTCGTATATTTTTACAGTATGCCTTAATGACTTGGTCTTAGCTCTGGCAGGATAGCAGTAAGGGAATTACACACTTCCAGACCCCAAGACAACATAACGCTGTTCAATAAACATGAGAGCAATACTGCACATGTTCAATCTTCAGATATGAGTTGGCCCAGTCAGGCCCACTCTAGCCTGTTAAGAGGTCCTGAAAAATGTCTGTGTAAAAGAAATGAGAAAATTGCTTTCTGAGATTGGGTTTGAGCTTATCCCAGCTTTGGTCTAGCTGACAAACTCTGAGCCCTACCAAGAGGCTACGTGGAATCTTCTCTAGCCAAACAAGATAATTAGGTAGGCCTAAACACCTTCAGAATCCAGAGTAGTAGTAATTTTCTATGCATTGTTGCCAAGCATACCATATATATCCCAGCTAGGCTCTCATCTTTAGTCGCTAAAATATGAAAACATTAAAATAAATGTTGTGTGTGATAAAAAAGGCTGTTGTTGCATTTGGCCCTGTGGTGGAGGAGCCCAGGCTAGAGCGGCACTCACCTGAGGCAGCAAGCTGGGGTCCCACAGCATTCTGTGCCCCCGCAGGTGTTGGGGGCATTGGCCTGTGCCAGGGCTTGGCAGCAGGTGGGCCCGCTCTCACCACCCCCACGTACTCCACAAAGGTCCCTGGGAAGTCTCCCTTCTCCTTGGTCCTCTCATTGGTGCCATGCAGCCAGCCCTTGGGGGTTCGCTCGTCCCCTTCCTGGTAGTCCACTCCTGCTGCAGCCACCAGAGAGGCCCAGGGTACGGTGAGGAGGTCACCCGGCTGGAGACTGATGTCATCACCACGCTCTCGCTTGTACTCAAAGACTGCCCGGTACTGAAAGCTGTCAGACGCCATGGTAACAGAAGTTCATGGACGGCGGGGGTTGGAGGGTTACAAAGCCAAGACACAAATGGTGCCTGATATGTGCTGTGTCCAGTTAACTTCAGTTACTCGGTAAGAAAAGAAAAAGTAAAGCGAATAAAAAAGGCTTGGAGAATAGAAATATCTGTTAAAATCCCTGAGGTGGAACTGGAGCTCCACATCTAATCCTGGGAAAACCTTGGATGCTGCCTGAGAGTTGCTGTGTCGCAGTGACTTGGATGACACGGTAAAAAATAAGCTCGTAAAAAATGTATCCCTGAGGTGGAATTTCGCACCTGAATTCTGGAAACCTTTGAGACCGAAGTCCACTTTCTTTTCAGTCCAAGGGGGTTAAAACAGCACCAGAAATCAATTCCTCCAGTTACAATGAAACTTTATGAAACATATGCTCCTATAATAATGGTCAGTCGGTGGGTCTGCGTCTGCACACTTCAGTCCCTGGTTGGTCACACGTCTAGCGATCTTAGCCGCTGTTAACAGTCTGCCAGTCGATCACAGCTTTCCAGTCAGAGGCCTGAGTGCTTTGTGTCTCCGCATGGGCAGACTGGGCAGCAGCAAGGCAGACAGACAATCCACCAGGCTGTGCCTTACTGGGAAGAGGAAAGGAGGGGTGAGAGTGGGTGGTGGGGAGGGAGGGAGGGCTGCAAAAGGAGGGTGGCACAGTTGGCTATTCTAGGACAGGGTGACCTGTAGATGATGCCCTGAGGTTCTGCAGGGACGTTGCAATGTCCTGTGTGTGGAGCCCAGTGGGAATAAAGCAGTCTGTTGTCCTCAGGTACAACACCCACGCACGCACAGACACACACACCTGAGTAAAATCCACTGCAGTGCAGAATTTGGCTTCTTATTCAGCGCGCCCCTGTGTGCAATCCTCTGCACACAGCTCTCTTTCTCTCCTATGCAGTCTTCTCTCTCTCACATGTCCCAAAGCAGACAGATGCACCTGAAAACTTCAATAAAGTTGCAATGTTATTACCATGCAGCATTCTTCTTCTTTTTGTGTTAACTTAGTAATATTATGTTCCCCATTAGCATTAGTTGTTGGTATAGACGTTGTTTTTTTGTTTTTTAAATCTGTTTATTAGTTGTACACATAGTAACATAAGAAATCAATTACTAATAATTGTAAATATATGTATACCACACATGACACAATCCCTTGGTATGTACATGTTTTGATATCATTTTCAAAAACATTAACTGAGGTCAGAATATTATAGCCACTAATAAGTGACCATAAATATCACCAAAATCAGTATAAATACCTATAAATCAGAAGAAATACAGGGTATCTAAATAGTTCATTTAAGTATACACCAGCTTTCTGCTATAATAAGTGGAAGCAATACAAACAAGAGTCTATACATACATTACAAATCGTGACTAGGCGAATAAGAACTTCAGAGCGCATGCAGTCTGGCCGACACACAACTCGCGACTGCACTAGTCTGACTGCCACTAGTCTCCAGCCCAGACTCCAGACACAAATAGACGGAGCAAAACTCACCGTTCCCAAACAACAGTGGCCGACGCGCCGCGCACAAACCGTCCACTGACCCCGGCACCAAGTATTCCACTCAACGCACACGCTATATTATCAATTCCCCGAGTCACCGATAGCCCCAGACAGTCCATACAAGCCCATCAAAATATAGATGCGTGGCTGGCTGGCTCCACCAGACAGTCATGCAGCCCCAGCTGAACCACTGTAGTACGCGGCAGTGCTGATGTCAGTAAACCACACCCCCAGCGTCTGAGAATTATACCAGGCAGCGGAGGAGAGGAGAGGAGAGGAGAGTGAAGGAGTGGATAGGAGGGGAGAGGAGAGGAGAGGAGACAGAACCGGCGCACCATCCGCCGCTCCTTGAGTTTTTTTTTTTAGCACCGTCGTACGGACGAAGCTCAAATCAAGGCTGCACTGCAGCAAGAGCAAGCACAGCAAAGCCTTCTGTGACCTGCTTATTACGTTGAGCCTATTCATTTGTAAAGGGGGAAAAAAGTAAGAAAAAAAAACGTCTGACATTTTTGTCTTAATTATAGCCTAATTTGGCCGACACGTTGTCTTGCGGTGCTTTCGTTATGTTGTAAAAGGAATTACGACAGGGGCAAGCAGCAAGAGCAGACGTGGCAGAATGTGAAGGCTCGCGACGACACAAGGATCTGCTGCTGCTCTCTCTCACTCTGCAGAGTAGTGATGAATTATGTAACATCATCAATCTGACCTGGAATGTAGCCGCATCTCACGCTGCGTGCTGTTTGTTAGGGAAGGGATCAGGGTTGAGTTACAGACGGGTATTGGGGACACAGTCAGTCAGTCACACTGCAACTTCAACCTGCGCCTAGACTATGTTATCCAAGCATCATCACATCACACACCAGCCAGACTGCTACGTCATGGCGGTATGAGCACGTGTCTGGGGTATACTAGTGTATGAACCTACTGCAGGACTTTAGGACAGAAGAATTGTGTCCTGCACACCAGACTGTACAAGCCAAGGCCCTGGGTCCACACACTGGATGATGCTCAGGATATTGTTATCATTTTAGGGCCTGTGTGTAATAGAAGTGTTATTTAATCGATCCGGTAAATAGGCCTATCTAACAGACCATGTAAGTGATATTTTATGGTTAAAATAAAAAGCTGTGTGTGTGTGTGTGTGTGTGTGTGTGTGTGTGTGTGTGTGTGTGGGTGGGTGGGTGGTTGGTTGGTTAAAATGTGAGGAAAAGGTTAAAGCTCTATATTCAGATAGTAATAATAATAACAAAACAATGTATTTGTAAAGCACTTTAAATTTGTACACATCTCAATGTTGTATACGTGAAAATAAAGGCATAAAAACCTATGGATAAAAGTAAGCATTGCTCACTGTCACTGTCACATTCAGTCCTCTCAAATAACACCATTGGTGAGGACATTCTTATTTTCACCATTAAAGCTTGTTTACAAGTGCTGCCAACCAAGTTCAACTTGGCAACCTGGCACCCATCAGAACATGACCCTGTATCCGACACCCAGTAGGCCTACCACACGACAAAGAGACAGTCGCACACATCTTAAATGGTTGCAGCCATTATAAAGGACTGTACATTGCCAGACATGACCGTCTGGTGGATCTGGTCTCGGACAAGATCAGAGAAGTACAGGAAAGGACAACAAAAATGTATAAACACAGCACTGTAAAACTGGACTGGTTTGATCACAATGACACACATGTCAATTAACTGCAAGATATTCCAAATACCCCAACTATTGTGTTCATTAATGAAATTAGAAAAAAAAACTTTGAAATAGGCTGCCCATTTCATTTGTACTATATGGACACTTGTTTTACATCCAAACTTACAAAATATCAGTCTTTGATGACACATATTATGGCCCTGGGATACAACTGTCAACTTATTTTCCTTGTGTTAGGGAGTCTGGGCCACGTTCACAAACTTGATTGATTGATTGATTGATTGATTGATTGATTGAATACTTTATTAACAGTTTGCAAAGACAAGCACCAGGGAAGTACAGTTCAATACAAGGTCTGTTAAGATGATTTTAAACCCATAAAGCACTATGGCTTGTTTCCATTGGGGTCCTTTGTGCTCAATTCATCGAAACATTTAATGACAGACAAATAAATAATACTATGCAAAAACATCATATAAACAACGTGATTTGTGGAGCTCCCTCTGGTGTTGTGATTGTGGACGTCATTGGCGTTCTTGAAGTAGTTTGACAGGTACAATACATGGGTGTCTTTGTGGTGTAGTATACCAGGCCCATTGCGAGTTGCTGTACTCTGTCCTCTACCCTGAGCCATCCCACCCTAGAAGTGAGCAGGGGTTAAATGAGTTGTAGATGTAAGCCAAGCAGTAGCCTGACGAGTTTGTTTTGAGATGTCTGGAGCCTTGTTTTTAAGGCCTTTGTGGTGCTATAATGGTACCATGAGGTGCATGCATAGTCGAAGTGACATTGGATGAGTGATCCTGCTAGAGTCCTCAATGTATTCTTACTGACCAGAGATGAGATCCTGTACAAAAATCTTATTTTTTGAGTGATTTTTTTGATTACTTTTATTGCCATTTTTTCACTTGAAAGATTAGCCTCTAAAATGCAACCCAGGAAGGTAATTTCCTCTTTTCTTGTGTTCCGTTCACCACCTGTTCTCTCCCCTCCAGATAAGATTGCATCCAGTTCACTGATCAGCTAGCTTATCAATCAATATAGTGTGATTTACGGTGTCAAATGCCTTTTGGAGGTCCAGCATGACCATGCCGCAGTATTTGCCCAAGTCCACCTCATGTTAGATGTGGTCGTTCAAATAGAGAAGGCATGTGTCAGTGGAATGGGATGTTCTGAAGCCAGATTGGAATTCGTACATTCGTTTTTCTTTCAGCAAGATACTTTTCAACCTGTTCATGAACAATTTTCTCCATAATTCTCCATAATAATTCTTGGATGTGCTTTACACCATAAAGCCCAGAGTGAGAGGGCAGTTTGTTAACCAGTGTTGTGGCTATGGTTGTAAAGATGATGTTTAAGCGATTAGCCACATCCAGCTTGTCTGTAATGAGAGTGTTGTCCGAAATAATGTTGATGTTTGTAAAACTGGTTTTCAGTTTCTGACTGCAGCCTGGTTGTTAAAGGGATATTTCACTTTTAAAAAAAATATTGGGTCATTTTATCGTCCTCTCAGGCTTTTGGGAGCACCACGGACAGTTTTTAAGTTGCTTGATTCAGTATTTAGATATTAATTTTATCAGACACGCCCCCTTCCTATACAAACCCATTGTAACTTCAAACTCCATTTTAACCATGTTAGATTCATCAGAAACACCCGTCCGTGGTTCTGGTGACTGATTTTGTCCTTCTAATATGAGTGGAGACCGTGTTTTTTCAATTACTTTTTTCATGTATTTGTAATATTTTTTTTGGAAAATGAAAAAAATTGAACACAACAAAAACATTAAATGAAAAACGTAATCGAAAAAACACGGCCCCTCACGTATTAGGAGGGCAGGATTAGTCACCAGAACCAAGGACGGATGTTAAAAATGGATATTGAAGTTATAATGGGTTTGTATAGGAAGGGGGCGTGTCTGATCAAATGAATATCAAATATCTAAATACTGAATCAAGCAACTGTCTGTTTCCAACAGAAATGTTCAAATAGTTTATCTTGTATGCTTAGTCACAACACAAATTGCACAGCCGTCCCAACAGAAATGACATCATGCTCAACACAAAGGATACAAATATGCATTTTTCCTTTTTGTCTCAACATTCCAGAATACCTCAGAGGAACATTGTTCTGTGAGAAAGTAGTTGCAAACTGTCTGGGGGGGCTCACAAAAGCCTGAGTAGACGATAAAATTACCCAATAAAAAAAAAAAAGGTGAAATATCCTTTATGTAACTTCCAAAGCTCACGTGGTTTGTTTATGTTTTCGTCAACTTTACGACCTGTGTACTCCTGAGTTCAGTGGACCAGTCCAGCTTCACCAGTTTGTGATTAAAGGCCTCACTAGAGTAGGGGTTTAGGGATCTAGATAAGACGGCCTTGGGTTTTAGTTTTTTATGGGTACAGAAGATGATATAGTGATCACTTAACCTGCATACAATAACCCCACTCGTGGTGATTCTGGACCTGTCCGATGTTAGAATGAGATCTATGATGGTTTGAGTAGAATCACACACCCTTGTGTGTTGAGTTATTAGCTGACTGGGGCCGTGCAGATCACAAAACCTACTGAAGGATTTGAAGACGGGTGCTTTTTTTTGGAGCATGTCCGTGTTCCAATCACCAATAAGATTTTTTCCCCTACCGTACACCTTAGCTAAGCACCCCTCGAGTATAGGAATCACTCTGATCAGGAGGTCTGTAGATGGTGCCAACTAGTCCAGGTTTAGCTTTTTCAAAAATTACTTCAACCCACACAGTTTCAATTGCTTCAAGATTCAGGTCAGAACTAGTGATAAAGTTAGTATCCTTATGTGCCTACACCACCACCATGCCTATTCCTATCATTCTTGATGACTGAATAACTTTCTATTTAAATCTCAGAGTCTGTTATTGAATCATCAAATTTGGTCAAATAAGTGCTACAGGATTCAAAAACGTTCACACAAAACAGTAATGTAAAATATGTTATAAATATGTTAATATGTTATTTTTAAAATATGTGAAAATCAAGGCATAAAAAGTAAGCATTGCTAGAATAGAGTGTTATAAAGTGTTATCAGTCCTATTGAGGGGCCTCCCTGTCTCTCCAGCTCTTTAATAAAACAGAAATACGTTTGCAGGTGGATTGTCAATTTGATTCAATCAGATATCAATATTGTTCCAGTTCAACTTTTGACTGCTCATTTCTTTATGTCATCACTTCCAATTTCACTTCCAGCTCTTTATTAAACAGAAACTTCATTTTCAGGTCGGGATACCAATTTTATACAATCAGGAGAGAGAACTCACACAGTATACAGGATAAACAAGTGAAATTGTAAGGGATGACAGGCTGGGAACGAGGCTAACAACTAGTATCTGATCAAATTCAGGCCTGGCACACATGACTGTACTTTTAGGATAAACTCTATAATTCTCTGCACTTGAAGAAGCCAGACATTACAGACGTCTATCTATCTAGACGTAGACAGACAGACAGACAGACAGACAGACAGACAGACAGACAGACAGACAGACAGACAGACAGACAGACAGACAGACAGACAGACAGACAGACAGACAGACAGACAGACAGACAGACAGACAGACAGACAGACAGACAGACAGATGGACAGATATTGTAACTGTTTGTTACAATACTGATCAACACTATACTAACCCTGATGACAAAACAATCAGGACTGCAGGATATTTTAAAATATTGTGTGGACTAGTGCAGCAGATATGCTTGCCAGATCATTGCCATCAGAGAGGGAATAATCACAAGTACCATCAAATGTTGCAATAGAGAGGAAATAATAGCGTTAGGCTTAACAGACTTTCAGTAACAGATTTATTTGATTAGTAGTGTAATTACTTAAATCAGTTTTACTACTCATTTTGATTCTTTGAAACAAATTAGTCTCAACTGTCGATATCAGACGATATAATAATATCTGGAATTTATATAGCATTTTTCTAAGTGTGTGTGGGGGCCAGGGGAGAGGAGAAAATAATAAGGGGACAACTTTATTAGGAAAAAACTCAGATAAGCAAATAAGATAAGAATTAAAATAAATAAAACACAAAAAATAACAAGAGTTGAACGACAATTCTGAACAGGTGGGGTTTCAGGGCGGTTTTGAAGGTAGGGAGAGAGGAAGGTAGTTCACTGGAAGATATGTTTGGGGAGCGCATTCTAGAGGGAGGGGGCAGCCACAGAGAAAGCCCCAGGTTCGGAGCCTCGTGGGGACCTCCAGGAGGCCGGCATCGCTGGACCTGAGGGAGCGGAACATGTGGCTTGAGGAGGTCAGAGAGGTAGGGGGGAGACAGGTTGTGGAGTGCTGTATAAGTGGTGAGCAGCATTTTAAAGTGGGTTCTTTGTTTGACAGGCAGCTAGTGGAGGTTATGTGGAGGACTGGTGTGATATGGTCTCTGGAGCGGGGTACTGGTGAGCAGGCGGGCAGCTGAGTTTTGAACATATTGGAGTTTATTGAGGGCTTTGCAGGTGATGCCATGGAGGATGCTGTTGCAGTAGTCTAGCCGGGATGTAATGAAGGCATGGATGAGTGTTTCGACAGCAGAAAAAGGCTTTAGTGCGCACTGATTGGTCAGCTGCTGTACAATCACCACTTCAGTCCTTTTATCACTCTCCTCAATCTGGACAAATGTGACATATCACTGGGTATGTGATATAGATATAGATACTGTATACCGTTAGCCTCATAGCATAATTGTAGTCATATTTTTAAGGTTTTCCGGAAAGAAGAATAAAAAAATCACATTCTGCCTAAGTCATCTAGGGGACTTATACACGAATCCACGGAGCGCTGCCCTGGGCGCAGCCATTGCTGCGGTGTCAACGCTCCGCGGACGCGACACCGCAGCAATGGCCGCCTACAGGCAGCTACAGGCAGCGCGCCTGTGGATTCGTCTATAGGCAATCATGAGTAAAAAACTCATTTTGGTCATGTGGTCATGTGAAACTCATCATCCTGCCTTATTGCCTATGTTCTCAGCCTATCAGAATGCTTGTTACATTCAAAAAACATTTCTGCCTAAGTCAAAAAGTTGGCTTAAAAACAACAAGCATACTGATAGGCTGAGGACATTGGCAATAAGGCAAAACAAAGCAGCAGCAGTTGTAGAGTTCGGCAGAAATGTCAATTTGGCCAAAAAAAATCTTAGGCAACTATGCTATGAGGCTAACGATACATTTCTTTTTACAAGATAGTGGATGGAAGTTTAGCAGTTTTGAACTTTATTAACCCGCCATATGGCTAAAAATGCAATTAAGCAATGGCTACATGCTCTCAAGTAACATTGTAATTTTTTTAAACCTTTTTTTTCTTTTCTAAACAATAATAGAGAGTTAAAACCGTACTCATCAAAACTAATTGTTTGGATTCCGCACGAGAGCTAGAACCATTGTATCAGTTGGTGGTTAAGTAGCTGAGGAACTGACAGATGTTCCTGGCCTTGAAACCAGAGTGAGGTGATTCAGGGGGATGTACACATGTTCCACTTGTTGGGAGCCAAAGACAAATGTTCAGCTCATCAGCTAAGCGATCGTCCAGCTGCCAGCTAATTAGAGAGCCCTGTGAATAACACAACATTTCAAGAGGAGCCTGCCTGATTTCATGGTCTTAATCGCTGCCGTGAAACTGATTTTTATACAGTCAGTAAACTGGAGCTGTGTCCTGTAGTTTTGGAGTGCAATGAATACAGCCAGTAATTCTTAGTCGTCTGGTATCCAAACAAAGCTGAAACAGGTTAGGTTTAACCACATGACCCCTATAGTGTCCCTATTCTGGGTATGAATAGGCAAACATTTGGTGAAAACAGCAGATATACAAGCTCACAACGTATCGCAACGCAATGCGTTGTGAGCTTGTAGATAGGCAATTTCTTTCCAAAGAGATCTGGTATAGAGGAAAAAAAGAAGGGACCACGGTCAAGTATAGGGTTTAAGCGGTGAAATTGAAAAACGGCAATAAAGTATGAAGTAAAACACTTCACACTGAAAACAGAGCCTTGACATACGACCGGCCGGGTGGGGGGTTGGGGTGGTAAATATAAGTAGCCATGAAATGGAAATGGGGTGCAAAGCTACAAGGGGATAAAGGTGACCAGTGTTGTCAATCATGCCTCCATGCGTCCATCCATCCACCACTGGGAGTGTGACACGCCCGGTGCCGCATCTTTGCGTGCCTCGAATGAAAACGACTATCCGAGTCATTATTGTGTGTTCTCACTGTACACGTGTTGTACCCGTGGCTGACCTCTCATTACAACACCATCCACTGCTCATTTTTCTCTTCTCGTAGCAGCGTCCAACCTCTGTCATTCATCTCTTCCTGCTCCGTGGTAATGGCATTTAGGTCGTCACGTCTCTCTATATGCAAATGAGAAGTGACAGCAATCGATAGGCAGCCCGTCGAGTGACGGAGGAGATATAATGAAGATAGTGCGGGCCGTTTAGTCATGCTTGCGTCTCGGTGTCAGACGGGGATGATCATTTAATTTATGCTCTCGTATACTCTCATCTCCGCCTTTGTCTTATCTCTCTTAGCCACGGGCAAAGTAAAGAGAATGTGTAACAAGGGGGAAGAGTGAGGCTTCCCAGAGGAAACGGGCTGCTTTGCTCAGATTAAAAGTGTCAAATAACAGAAGCATCATCTCCTTGCATCATCATATTGATTGTATCAGTGAGTGTCTGTGTGTGTGTGTGTGTCTCTGTGTGTGTGTGTGTCTGTGTGTGTGCATGTGTGCGTGCGTGCGTGCGTGCGTGCGCATGAACAGTGTTTTCCTTCACACTTGTGATCACGTGTGTGTCTGGGGGGGGGGGGGGGGAGTCTGAGTGTTTGCCTATAGGCCTGTATGGACATACATTAATACACATCTTTGCAGGAGGTTAAACTCTCTTCTCTCACAGGGTCATAACGTAAGGAATGACCTTTCTTCCCTGCCAACTGTGTTTGAATATGGCAGGATTCATTCATTCATTCAACCCTCATTTACAGGTCCATTTCTCTTCTTCCCTAAAATACTCTCTTCTCAGGCTTGACTCCTCACTCAGTTTGGGGGGATTGAACACATCAGTTCTAGTTCATACATAGTGAAGAGTAAGGGTCAGATTAACCTTATAGCAGCACTCCCACAGTGTGTGGAGTACAATAACAACTCTGTGGTGCCAATTGAAATGCATCACTCGAAGTTGGCTGGTTCTGAAGAACCACTAGTCTGATCGACTTCACTTCCTTGGGTCCTCAGCAATACACCTACCAAGTGAAGTCAGTCTGATGAACGGTTCTTCAGATATGTGGAGAGACAGGGTTGCATGCATGCATATATACATGTACAGTTCATACATACAGTATACATACATACATGATAAAAAACGATTGAATGATTTGATTGATTGAATACTTTATTAGTCAGAAATGTAAACAGCACAAGGTACAGTCAGACATTAAAGGGGAATTTTGCCCCACGGTTTTCTTACCTTTTCTATGATGTTTTGATATCATAGGATGAGTGGTAGCTTTTTTTTCTATTTTTTGTTGATCTGACGTTCATAGTGACAGAACACTATGCAACGTGATTGTCTTGAATGCGCCCCACCGGAAGTCTCGCTACATGAGGTTGAAATCTCCTCTAGCGAGACTGTTAAAGGATTTGCAAAAGTCAATTTATATCGGATTTCTGTTGTTTTAAAGTGTAAAAATAAAAGCAACATTCAAACGGCCATTGCTCTGGAATGGAGGATCCAATCGGCTTTAGCTTATTCAGTAGAATTGAATGATTGACTGTGTCAAATGCCTTTTGGAGGTCCAGCATGACCATGCCGCAGTATGCAGAGTCTACCTCGCGTTTGATGTAGTCGGTCAAATACAGTAGGCATGTGTCAGTGGAGTGGGATGTTCTGAAGCCAGATTGGAATTCATATTCAAACATATATTGTGCATAAATATATTCATACATAGATTGCATCTGAAGCGTTAAACCACAGCAAGTTATTCCCACTAGCAGTGCGATTTTACAACCCAGAGCTTGGTGTGCAGAACAAATTGTTGGACTTTTACGACGACCACAAGGACAACTCAGATGCAATATTTAACCATGTCATTCTGAGGCTTGGGGAGAGCAGCCTGGGGTTAGAACGTGTGTCTCTACATTATGTCAGCATGAACTATGGGTACATAAATCTGGGTATAAAAAGTTAAAGACAAGAATGGTGCACATTCTCTATAATTGCAGGTGGAATTCAGGTGGCAAGGTTAAAGTGGACATCGAGAGCGGAGTTATAAAAAATATACAACCACTTTTCATCATCCGTAAACGAGTCCAAGACAGAACTGAAGGGCATTTTTGATTTTCTGGTGGCTCATTTTGTGGCCAGCTGTCAAACGGCTTCACGATTGCTGGCCTGCTGCCAAAAGTGACTTTTTGTCCCTTGCAGAAGACAGCTGCCCATCAGCACTTTGGAAGTGTTTTGCAAAATAAGAGGATGGTGAAGGAGTGCCCTGTGAACTCCAGACATACATGATGTTTTTGTAGAGAATCTTTTTGATTGACACAGTGCTTTGAGGGGGAGTTGAGGGGAATGAGTGATTAAGTGATTGAGGGATGAGTGATTTTCAAGCTCATAATCAATCTAAGACATGAAATCTGAGACATGAAACTTGAGCAAAGGTCAAAGGACAATGGCCCGATTCACTAGGCTGTTTACACCCATATTTTGAGTGTAAACAGCTTTATGGTCTTAACCCATTAAGACCTGGAACGCATCTGTATCACTTTAGATTTCTTTGGCTATTCAAAAATAGCAGATATACAAGTTCATAGCGCGGCACCGAGTGCCGCGCTATGAACTTGTAGATCTGCTATTTTTGAAAAATCTTCAAAAACTGTTAGGATTTAGAAAACATTTTTAAGAATCGCCTCAGGTCTTAAAGGGTTAAATGGGTGGGATCTTCCACATGAACGCGCCTCTGACCTTCAGGCAAAAATGAGGAACGACTCTGATCCGCACATATCAGGGATTTACACACCCCTTTGTGAATTGCACGTCGGGTTTTGCTTAGAGAAAATACACCCTCCTTTAGTCACTTTATTTACACGCTATTTACAACCAGCCTAATGAATCGGGCCCCATGTTTTTTATTCGAGGCCAGCGCTGTCCTGTAGAGGCGTAAGTCCCAGTGACAATAGATCCTCACAACAAAGTGGACATCACTGCCCAAGCAAGCACGCAATTACATGACAACTATTTTGCATGACTACTTAGGTATCATTGAAGCGGCCATGTCACAAAAAGGTTTTGTCGAGAGACAAAAGCTAGCGGAAGCCCTGGCCGATAAAAGGAAGCGCTTCAGCTGTGTTTTAGGAGGTGAACTACAGCTGCACATTCCAGGAGTTTTACACCCATGTGCTAAAAGGGAAGTTCCAATGAGAAATGCAACTTCAAGCACTGAATCAGATATGAACACACAGTTAATTTACAAACTTGTTTTAAAAGCAATGGTTCAACTTCAAAATGAAATAATCCTTACTGGCAACAGTCTCTTCACATAATTTTCTTTTCAGGTATAAGATCTCCTTTTAAAGAATTTCTAGAAGATAAACATTCCATACTGATGGTTTACAGCAGATTAATAACCAGTGGTGGACACAACCCCATTACATGAGTCAAAGTAGAGACGAATCCACAGAAGCGCTGCCTGTAGGCAGCCATAGCTGCGGTGTCACGGTGTCGCGGTGCGGACACCGCAGCTATGGCTGCCTACAGGCAGCGCTTCTGTGGATTCGTCTATAGACAACACCTCCACACACACACACACACACACACACACACACACACACACACACACACACACACACACACACACACACACACACACACACACACACGCACACACGCACGCACGCACAATAATCAGAAACACAAATTGGCCTTTCTTTCTTCCTTTGACATCTGCTCCTGTTCCATTAGCTACGGTGATGGCAGGTAATATGTATTCATTTCCAAGAAGAAATGTCTGCTTTAACACCTTCCTGACACTAGACAGATGGAACTAAGTACAAATATACAAATTCTAAAAGCCACAGCAAAGCAGTGGACTTTACACATGTCACCTGAGTGTCACATGAGGGCCTGTTGATTGATTAGGTCAGATGAAGAGCTGTGGTACGTGGCTACTGCAGTGCTAAAGGCCGTGTTTCCACATTGAAGTCACACGATTAACCAACAGAAGGATACATCCATATGGGTAGACCAAACCCATATAAATACAGTGGATGCTCACTAAACAGGACAAAGTGTTCCACACATGCGCCAGTGTTACTAGTTACCAGGGTGTTATTGCTGCGTTTGTCATTTTTCCATTGCGAGCTCCAAGAGACTGACGGTAAGAATTGAGAGCGTATTTACATGACGATACATGTATATATTTCTGATTTGTTTTATAGTTTTTGTGTATATTTCATGTCAGTAATTTGTCATTGTGTTGTTGTTTGGGTTTCCTTTTCTAGGTTTATAAGCTACTGGCCTACAGGCTTACTGGCCTAAAAGTGTTAGTGTGTTTGTATTGGTAAAAAGGTTAAAGTACTATATTCTGATAGTAATCATTGCTACAGAGCGTTTGTTCGGTCACAGGGGTCTCTCCAGCTCTTTAGTAAACAGAATATAGTAAATTTTTAGGTAGGTGACAACATTTAAGCCAATCAGGAGAGAGCACTGAAAACGCATTTTCTGTGTAATGTTTATTTGACAGAATAGTACTCAAAATTACACTAGGCTATAGTTTCAAAGTACAATATCGATGGCCAAAACGCAAAACCTCCTATCTGAAAAATGTTCATTGTTGGGAAAATGAAAAAGAAAACTACAAAATGTTGTATTTTTTTTGCACAATGCTATTTTTTTATGAAACCCATCACATAATACACCGTTTCTGGATGTCTGGACTATATTACATTATTATATGTTAATTACACTTATTTCATATAGCAAATGCAGATAGGAGGTTTTTCCCCACTTTTCCTGGATAATTCTGCAGATAGGAGCTTTTACACTTCAATGTTAAGTGATTGCATAACTAAATAATGACAAATAATACTGGCTGTAAATACATACATTTACAGCTGCAAACAGTTGCATCAGTGGTGTGGTCTAGTTTTTTTCCCGGAGGTATACGATAATCATTCCCTGCACGAGATGCGCGTGGTCGTGGGTATACGCTAGCGCGTTTTCAATGGATTAAATGGTAGACTGTATACGCTTTTTCCCCAAAAAATCTGCACTGTATACAGCGTAACACGGTAGAACACACCACTGAGTTGCATTGAATGCTTTTTTATTTTATTCAACAAAAAAAAAAAAGTTTGCAGGGCAATGCTCACAAAAAATGTGCTAAGAACAGTCCCCAGCAAGAACCTAAAATAAAAGTGCTTACAAATAAAATTTACAAAAAGGACAACAGGAATACAATTAGGTGGACTACAAAACAACTGGCCCAAGCACCCCTCGACATAATCCCCCCTATACTCTCTACCCCCCAACTCCACCACCTGAAATACCTCCCCACTCCCACAACCCCCATTCCCCCCAACCAGCACACCACATGCCCCAAACCCCACCCACCTAAACCCTCATGCCCTCCAACTCCCCTAACTCATACAACTGGATCACCAACCTTGTGTCCAGTGTGGACAGTGGAATAGTATGTAAGATCATTGAATGTCTTAAAGAGCCTATAAGCAAGGAGGAAAGACGGATGCCTTGACCCTAGAATCACCAAAGCCAGGGAGGAGATGAGAGCAGCACACAGGGACTTTGTCGCTGACCAAAAGGGAGAGGGTCTGAGGGAGGAATATAAGCGGAAGAAGGAGGAGCTATACCACGTGTATGCAACTGAAACAACAATGACGTTTCTGGCAGAAGCTCTTCTCAGACTTCTGGGGAGAAAGCGCAGAGGAACGAGTTGAAACATGGTACCAGCACTTCAAAACACTCCTAGGAAATCCTCCTTCAACCGAAGAAGAGGATGATCCGATGTTCCCGTCTGGTATGGGAAGGTCATGGAAGACAGATCATTCACCATGGATGAGTACCAGAGGGCCAAGGCTACTATCAAGTGAGGCAAGAGCTGCAGGGAGGATGGAGTGATGTATGTGCCCATAGACGAGGTGGTGTTGGATTTTATCAAGCACACACGTCTAGCGAGCTGCCGAAGCTGTGGCGCAAAATGATCATCAATCCAGTACCAAAGTCAGGCGACCTCATCAAGACAGACACCTCCAAGGCATTAGCCTGAGCTCACAAGTCGCAGGTTTTAGACCCATCTCAGACCCTGTACTGAGAAACTCGCAGAACGGCTTCCGCCCGGAGCGAACAGCAGGCGGGCAGATACTGGTGCTGAGGAGGATACTGGAAGGAGTAAGGGAGCGGAATCTTTCAGTGGTGATCACCTTCATGACTTCCAAAAGGCTTTTGGCACCATCCACCGGGGGAAACTGATGAACATTCTCTGGGCCTACTGAGTTCCTGAGAAGATGGTTCAAATGATGGAGACAAGCTACTCGAGGCAGTCCAGGACTTCAAATAACTTGGGCCTGGACTGCTTCAATGGAATAGGACCTGAAGGTCCAGGGGGTACTTGACTAGAATGCCTTGCATGGGATGAGGAGAGTGTGGAAATCAGACATGGGAGAAGACCTCAAGAGGCGGCTGTTCGTATAGCTACAGTGTCAGTACTGCTGTATGGGGCTGAGACATGGACCGTCACAGCACAACAGGAAAGGGCCTTGGATGGAGTCTACACAAGAATGCTACGAATGGCACTAGTCACATGGACGGACCACATCAGAAATGTGGTCCTCTACGGTAACTTACCATGGGTCACAGACAAAGTCAGAGAGAGAAGGATGAGGCAGGGCACTGCGTCAGGCACCCATAACTAGTGGCAAGCAAACTGACACTATGGGAGCCAACCCAGGGCAAAGCCAGGAAAGACAATGAGTGCACCACCCTACGTAGATGAACTTCGGCGTAACAGCTTAGCTAACAACACTGTAGAGCTCAAGACCCTGATCAAGACCCTGATGCTAGATAGGAGAGTGTGGAGGGCAGCGATTCAGGAGTCCTGAGTTGGTGTTGGCTAGACCATACCCCCCCCCCCCCATACCCTATACCCCCAACTCCACCACCTGCAATACTCCCCCACTCCCACAAACCCCATCCCCCCAACTGCCAGCCCACACATCTCCGCCTCCATAACTCAAACCCCCATCCCACTTCAGGAGTCCCGAGTTGGTGTTGGCTAGACCACACTCTTGCATCGCATCGCAAAGACCCAATCCTATATGATCCGGCCTAACTGGCCTATGCCCCCCTCAACATAATCCCCTCCATACCCTATACCCCCAACTCCACCACCTGCAATACTCCCCCACTCCCACAAATCCCATACCCCCCAACTGCCAGCCCACACCTCTCAACCCCCATAACTCAAAACCCCATCCCACTCCATACCCTCATACCCTCAAATCCCACCCAACCCATTACCCCCACTCCCAGAACCCCCGATCTCCATGCCCCCAACCAGCACATCACAACCCCCAAACCCAACCCACCCAAACCCTCATGCACCCCCCACCCCATAACCCCCCAACCGCCACCCCACACCTCCCACACCCCATAACTCCAAACCCCATCCCACCCCCATACCCTATACCCTCCAACCAACACACCACAATATTCTCACAGGTTTGTTGGCTGCCACGGTGTTCACGTGTGATTTTGATCTGCAATTATTAAAAAATCATGACATGGACGTTCACATCTAAGCAGCAATGACAACCTCTAACCACAAGTTCAAAATGTTCAATGCCAAAACCTCCTATCTATACCTAAAAATGACCTCCTATCTACATAGATGCACATAGGAGGTTTTTACCTAGAAATAGTTAGGCTTACAAACAAACATTATGTTGTTAAATAATGCAATTTTTATGCTCATTTTGAGATCAAGACATTCTACAGTACTGTAACAAGTAATACCATTAACATTTTTGATCAACTCACACTCTTGGTGTGATAAAAGTTTCACCACCTGACACTAATCATTAGCAATCAACAAGGCAATGCAATTAACTTGACAGTTACTAACAAATACTTAACTAGTAAGGGTGGAAGACACTTTTTTATTTTGAAAATAATTGATTACTACAAACTGAAAGACATTTAGACGGTCTACATAACATAGAATTCCCAAGTTTCAGCTCTGTCTGCTGCTCAACTAGTTCTGGTGCAGATAAGAGGTTTTGCGCTTCAACATTTTAGCACTAATTGGCACTGAACAAGATAGGAGGTTTTAGTCAAATGACTTTTTCTGACAAAATGAGGGGCGGGACTATCTTGCAGACAGACTGAGCATGTGCAGCATAGCCTATAGTCCTCATCCACAGTGAAATCCGAAAATCATGAAATTTGCACTTAGGAGGTTTTGCATTTTGGCCATCGATATGAGAGTGTATTTGCCAAAAAATAGAAGTACTGTTAAAAATAGAACAAATTGGGAAAATGATAAAATAGCAAAAATAATTAAGGATACCAGATTTTTTTAAACATAGCTAAACAGTACACTATAAAATGATGGGAAAAAATATATAGTAGTCTACTGTTAAAAATATAGAACAGTACACTATAAAATGATATAAAACATGGAGATAAAGTGTAGCCTACTGTTATAAAATAGAGGGGAAAAAATTACTGAACTAAAAAGCCGGTGTAGCTTGTCTTCTGAGACAAGCTGGAGCTTAATGGGGATTCGGCTTGCTTTATTATTCAGCAGTTTCACCAGGAGGTACAACTGCACGTTTCCACGCTGTGCCTTTCGGTTCAGACGGTTATGCCAACCTTCAACATCGTTGTTGGTCCTGATGGCACGTTTGTAAACGCTCCAATGCTCTGGCTTCCAAAGCGGCCATCAATCCAGTTGTTGCACTCTTATATTGTACTTTGAAACCCTGTTATAATGTAATTTTGACCTCAGTACTATTTTGCTAAATTAAGTCTTACTAACCATACCCGGTGAAGTGCGCAGGCCCCCGTAAAAAAAAACGGGCTTCGCAGTTGCGTTGAGATGGTAATGGTCATTGGCTGTGTGCAAATGCAGATCAATAGCTCCAGCCACTGAGGAGAACCGGGCACACATATTTGCTCTCACATTTTTTGCTCTCACCGCGGCTACAGAGGTTCGTCAAATTATAGGAGGATATTGTACTTTTGACCTCGTTGTTGTGTTGTGTTTGGGGGTTTAAAAAACGGTGGGTTAAATATCACTTACCAAAAACAAAGCAGCATGCTATGTAAAGTTAAAAAACACTTAGACACAAATCCTAATACCCACTCATCCAGGTGCCCAGTCATCTAAAAAATGATGTCCCTAGTGCCCACCTGACTTGTATTTGTGTAAAAAGCACGTGGTAGCCTACACCTTAATGCTAAAAGGAAAACACAAAAAAGTCCTGGGGACTTGTTTCCATTGTGGTCCTAAGTATTCGATTCATTAACATAACATAAAAACATTAACACAATTATACATGTCATCAACAAATACAAACACTAGCCTATGTAGGCTACAAAAGATATGGGACAATTTAAAAGGATATTTCACTTAAAAAGTCTACTCAGGCTTTTGTGAGCCCCCCAGATAGTTTTTAAGTCGCTTGATTCAGTATGTAGATATTAATTTTATCAGACACGCCCCCTTCCTACACAAACCCATTATAACTTCAAACTCCATTTTTAACATGTTAGATTCATCAAAAACACACGTCCTTGGTTCTGGTGACTCATCCTGCCCTCCTCCTAATAAGTGAGGGGCGGTGTTTTTTCGATTCGTTTTTTTATAGTATTTAAAAAAGAAAATCCCATAAAATATTAAAAATAAATGAAAAAGGTTATTGAAAAAACACGGCACCCTCACGTATTAAAAGGACAGTATCAGTCACCAGAACCAAGGACGGGTGTTTCCGAATAATCTAACGTTAAAATGGAGTTTGAAGTTACAATGAACATCAGTTACAATCTTAAAAACTGTTCGGGGTGTTCACAAAAGCCTGAGTAGACAATAAAATTACCCATTTAAAAAATAAAAAGTGAAATATCCCTTCAAGCGCTTGTAAAACACATTAATGTTAAATCCAATCTTTAACTGCAGAGTGGTGATACAGTCACTCAGTCACACAAACAGAATGAGCACAACTGCTTGTTGTAAAAAGGTAGTAGGCCTATTGCTCTTCATGAATACAATATAGGCAACACGCTAACACTATTTAATGAAGACAGAACGCACTGGTCTGGCAGTCGTGCAACCTGAAAGCTAACTCCACTTGCCCGAACGGCAGTAGGGCAAAAAAAACTCCTGTTTGATGCCTTGTAAATTCAGATGTATTTTCATTGGTTGTCAGTGTTTACTGTTCACCAAATCATTCTGAAAGTAAGTCTAACGATATATCGTTCATCACTATCGTTAGCTGTGGTGTGAACTTTGCCACTTGAGTTAGAACAACTTTTAAAACATGTTTACATTTATAGTTGTTTTTGGTGTGTCTGCATTGGGTTTGTCAATACCATTTATGTCCTACTGTATTATGCAATATGTCATTATGCAACTTTGTAGGTTTAATGTAATCATTCAAGAACAACAATTGATACTTTATACTTTATTGTGCAGAAATGGCGTCCGCCAGCAATCTCCATTCTGAAGAGCTGTTCCTGTGTTCTATCTGTCTGGATGTGTTCACTGATCCAATCACCACTCCATGTGGACACAACTACTGCAACACCTGTATCACTCATCACTGGGACAGTACTGATGTGTGTAAGTGTCCAATATGTAATCAAAACTTCTATAGGAAACCGGAATTATCTGTTAATAAAGTTCTCTCAGAGATGGCTGATCAGTTCAGGAAGTCAAAGCAGCTGAAACAAACTTCCAGCACAAACCAAGAACCTGCTAATCCACTTGAAGTCTCCTGTGACGTCTGTACTGAGACCAAGGTCAAGGCCCTGAAGTCCTGCCTGGTGTGTCTGATCTCCTACTGTGAGACTCACCTAGAACTTCATCAGAGATTAACAGCCTTAAAACCTCACAAACTAATCTACCCTGTAAAGAACCTGGAAAATTATATGTGTAAGAAACATGACAAACCACTGGAGCTGTTCTGTAAGACTGACCACATGTGTGTTTGTCAGTTCTGCACTGAGTCAGACCACAAGTCTCATCAGGTTGTATCTTTGGAAGAGGAATGTGAAGGAAAGAAGGCTGAGCTGGGAAAGACAGAGGCTGAAGTTCAGCAGATGATCCAGGAGAGACAAGTGAAGATTAAGAAGGTCAAACACTCAAAGATACAGATACATACAAAGATTTTAGACTGTGTGCAGGTCTTCACTGCTATGATCGGCTGTATTGAGAGAAGCCAGGCTGAGCTCATTGATGTGATTGAAAAGAAGCAGAAAACAACAGAGAAACAGGCTGATGGCTTCATTAAAGAGCTGGAACAGGAAATCACTGAGTTAAAGAAGAGAAGCTCTGAGCTGAAGCAGCTCTCACACACTGAAGACCACCTCCACCTCCTCCAAAACTTCACATCCATCAACACCCCTCCACCCACCAAGGACTGGACAAAGGTCAATGTCCATCAGTCTTCATATGTGGAGACAGTGTGGACAGCTGTGGCTCAGCTGGAGAAGACACTCAGCCAGGAGATGGAGAAGCTGAGTGATGAGCTGGGGAGGAGACAGCGATATGCAGTGGATGTAACTCTGGACCCCGATACAGCTAATACCTCCCTCATCCTGTCTGAGGATGGAAAACAAGTGCAATATGGAGGCATAAAGAAGAATCTCCCAGAAAACAAAAAGAGATTCTTTATTTCTCCCAGTGTCTTAGGAAGACAAAGCTTCTCCTCGGGAAGGTTTTATTATGCCGTTAAAGTTAAAGGGAAGACCTGGTGGAGTTTAGGAGTGGCCACAGAGTCCTGCAACAGGATGGATTCAAACACACGGAGTCCCAACAACGGTTACTGGACTATAATGTTGAGGAACGGAAATGAGTTCAAGGCTAATGCTGCCTGGGAGGTACTCCTCCCTGTCCGAGAGAAGCTCCAGAAAGTAGGAGTGTTTGTGGATTATGAGGAGGGTCTGGTCTCCTTTTATGATGTGGAGACCAGAGTTCATCTCTACTCTTTCACTGGATGCACCTTCACTGACAAACTCTATCCATTCTTTAATCCATATGGCAACGTTTGTGGTACAAACGCTGCTCCTCTGATCATTTCTCCTGTCAGTCACACAGTTTAGATTAATTTAATCCTCAGCTTTACATGAACATGTTAGTTTTAAGAGTCCCTATTCTGGTACGAACATTCGGGGATAAAGTTTATTGTGGCTATTTTCGGTAAAGATATTTGGTATAGAAGGAAATACTAACAGACCTAGTACAGAGCCCTGAGGGAACCCGTTATCTAAATATATCTAGTTTAAGTTGTTAAGACAACACATGTGTATAAAGCAAGGTTAATTTAACTGTAATTTCAAATCAAGACATTTAACTGTTGTTCTTAATAGATGTATTTTATTGAAACACAACAAATTAATTTGACATATGAAGTACAACGTGAGTCTAATATGGTAAATGAGTTCTCTATTGAAGCATTTATTTTGATCAACCACTTATCCTACTTTGTACTTTGAGCTATTCGCAAATAGCAGATTTACAAGTTCAGAACATGTCACACTGATGTTAATGATTGGTTCTTTATGTAGCTGCATGTTATCAATTACACCAGATGAAAATGTAATTATTTACTAGAAATCACAAATTTAAATTATTTGCAATGCATGTAGCCTACACTGCTTGAACTTTACTCACTTTGTAGTGCAAAAATAAACTTTAAAGAATAACTCTCATTGTTATTAACTTTAATAACGTGGGCTACACTTCCTCTCTGGTAAACATTTGTTCAATATTCAGTTATCAAACTGGTTCAGGGTTAAAAAAAATAAGAGCAAGGAAGTTGCATCAGTGGTGGAAAGTAACTAAGTACATTTACTCAAGAACTTTTTTTATTTACTTGAGGATTTCCATTTTTGATACTTCTACTCCATCTCAGACCCAAATATTGTTCTTGCACTACAATCCGCACTACAATCATCTGAAAACTTTAGTTACTAGTTACTTTGCAGATTTGGATTATTATTACAAGACATACATTAACCAATTAAACCCATTATAATTTACTTTGGATGACCGCCAATATGGACGTGGTATCTTATTTTCACTATTTATTCAAAGTTTTTTAAATGTATGGATTTGTCTTGTGATTTTAGGGACACATTTTTTTTTTAGAATTTCTGATAATTATTTAAATTTTATTTTTAAAATCTGAGGGGGAAAAAAAAGCATAGCCAATGTGAAAAAATATATATTTTCCTTGACCCAGAAAAATGGTTCCCGATCCGTTGGTTGGGAAACACTTAAAGAATAAGAGAAAATAATGTAAACATTAAGGTTTTTATCTGATTTTTATTTTCTAAAGCGAAAACAGCCGATCTTTAAGCTCTTTTGAGCTTGTAGATCGGCTGTTTTCTCTATCAATTCAGGTGTGCCTTTTAGATTTGGACTTGTCCATTGGTGTGCTTTGGACACAACATATTTTACAATCCACTGGTAGGCCTATAGCATAAAAGCTCACAACAGAGTGTTCAAGGAAAACAAACAAATCATACATTTATAATACTAGTAACAATATCAATCTGACCCGTCTGGCCAGCTCTTATACTGTTTAATTCAGTGGTTCTCAAACTTTTTCATGTCAAGGACAGGAGGACACCAACATGTATGTGTATTTGGCCGTGGACTCCCATCTGATATAATATGTTGTGCCAGGGACCCCCATATAAGATTTGAGTTGTTTTAAAATGCAAAATCGCCACACCTTTCCATGATTTTGGGGGGAAATAGCAGATCTACAAGCTCACAATGTGTCACATTGCGACATGTTGTGAGCTTGTAGAGCTGCTATTTTCACACAGCCAAGTATGGAATAGAGTTAAAGTTGTTAAACTAATTTGATGCTAGATTAACTCATTTTGTTGAGGACCCCCTGGAATCCCTTCAAGGACCCCCAATGGGTCCGGGGCCAGTGGTTTAAGCTGCACTTCCACGGTTGTCACGGCAACCACATCAGTAATTTTGGTATCAGTAGTGTAGACAGAATGCAAACAGGGGGCGATCCCAACTTGTTTTTGAAAACCTTATGCCCATTCCTAACACCATGCTAAAAATCTAAAGCTAGTCACCAAGTGCAAAATTTGTATGATGTTTTACATATTCCCTCCCAGCTTATAGCCATTTTAAGCTCCCGGCAGCCATCGTGGACGCCATCTTGAAAATAATGCCTTTCCACAACTAAGATTTTCCTGGATTTTTAGTATGCTTTTTAGCATGCCCAATAGTAACAGAATCCATTGAAAAATATTTTCTATCAATTATTTGGATTTTCAACCATATACTGACCTATCTAATATTGGAATCATTGCGAGCAGACCACTAGGGGGCGATCCCAACTTGCTTGCGATGTTTTTTTAAAACCTTATGCCCATAACTAACACCATGCCAAAAATCAAAAACTTGTCACCAAGTGCACGATTTTTCCGAATTCCCTCCCAGCTAATAGGCCTGTCACAATTATTACATAATCGGCTAATTGCAATTATTTGAGGTAATCACAATTATTTTTGCAGTATCGTCAGAATCGTTTCCAACATTTCCAAAAATAGTAAATAGAGTTTACGTATACATTTATTAAATATGTCAGTAATTTCTTTATATATTTAAATTATCTGTCATGTGGAATTTTTGTTAACGAAGCCTAAAACGTTCCAAAGTTTTATGCGAAAAACACAATTAAATTGTTATATCGCAATAAAATGTAGGACAATTAATCGTCAAGTAAAATATCATGATCGTGACTGCCCTATTTATCCATCCATCCATCCATCCATCCATCCATCCATCCATCCATCCATCCATCCATCCATCCATCCATCCATCCTTCCTTAATAACAAATTCCCAACTGCTGACCTTCTTTGCTGACCTAAAGAGCATTTTTCAGAATCAGGTAACTTTACTAGAATACATGGATTTTTGGAAGTACAAGCACAGCAAAATGCTCAAAGGTCAAATAGACATTTTTGGACCAATAAAAAAAAAAACTATGTAGCACATTTCACACCCCACCTCAGCGGCTGCCGGACTAATAAGGTTTTCTATAAAGACAGACACAGTGTGGTTTTGAAAGTGTTTTAAAACAGTTCTCAGTGATTGTGTTCTGATGAAGTGTCCATCTGTAGGCTACGACAACAGTAGGCCTACATGACTCAATATTGAAATAGTGAAATCTTTTTGTCCATTCTCTTTCAAAACATGTTTGAATTTATCTGATGCCTCATGACAACATTTTAGGATTGATTTTATGAATGGCATTTTATATTTTTATTTATTTTTATTAACCCTAAACTTTAAGCCGATCTAAAAGCTCACAACACATCGCAGTGCGACGTGTTGCCGTGCACGTTTGCGTGCGAGTGCTATGGACATGATTCCGAAACGGCCCTCCGCTCATAAAATGGTGTCTGTGGACACAGCACCTAAATCAAACTCCTTTATAACTTTGTAGCGCTGATCTGTTCTGCTGTTCTGTGTGTGGTGTGTAGGCTTAGGAGCCCAGCGATTGGGAGGCAAATTGGGCATCAAACTCTGTGATGATGTGGTCAAGAAGAGGAGTAGCCATGTTTCGCCTAAAATACTCCTCTACAGTATCTTCAGGAGCACCTGTCATTTACATTTGTGTCCCAGTGACTCTGAGAGGAATCCCAGCATCTACGTTGTCTTCATCAGAAAGCAGAACTACTTGCTGGTAGATTCTGTCATCATCATTATTGAACAGGAAAAGACGTCACAGGGAGACAGGTGAAAAAAATTGCATCAAAAGTGATCAAGAAAGTCAATCTAAGAACATGATTTTTGGGCAGGATTTCCACTTTTGTCAGCAAACGTGCACTCAAGACTCTAGCTGAAGCCCTGGATGCCAATTAGATTATGCTTGCACCTCTTGGTTCTCCAACACCCCAATGACACTAAAAACGAATAAGCTTCAGAGCTCCCAAAACAAACTGATTTGACTACTACTCGGCCTTAAACCCATGACCCACCTAGTAATTTTGTTTGGTTGTTTGTTTGTTGGTTGTTCATTGTTTTTGATGTAAAGCGTCCTTGGGTTCATGAAAGGCGCTAAATCAATTCAAGCTATTATTATTATTATCATCCATTAAAGGATGTGAATTACTGGTTTCTTTCAAAACTGGCCTGAAAAAAAACAGATCAGAAGACCACAAGGGGAGATTTTATACCCCACCGATATGAGGTGTCATTCACTGCCCCTGTTCTTCCTTTCCTTTCTACATATAGTTGTTTGTATTTGATGACATGTATCAATGTGTTAATAGTCTATGCTACATGCATGTTGATGAATTGAATACATAGGACCACAATGGAAACAATTCGCCGGGACTTTTATGTTAATCTTTCAGCCTAAATGTCTTACTGTACCTCCGTGCTGTTTACAGTACATGTCTGACTAATAAAGTATTCAATCAATCAATCAGAAAGAAAAACATGCCAAGCTCTCAAGGTAATCATGAAGTGTGATCCACCTGAATGTTCACAAGCTTGTCAATTAGCCTGAACGGTGACTGTGACAGACTGAGGCTTGACAGGTGCCTTCACAACGGTATATGTATTACAGTATAACTACTACAGTACTTAAGCACAGTATTCAAGTAAATGTACATGTCCACCACATATAGTTACTGTACACAAACCCAGTGTGTGTACAGTATTTGTCATATACAATGGGTTTGGGGTCACAAACAGTGAACAGTGCAGCTGTACGGACACTTTTGTTAGATGCAGACATTACAAGTGTGGGTTATGTGTGTGTGGATATATGCTTTCTTTTTAAAGATTACTTTTTTGGCTTTTATGCCTTTATTGATAGGACAGTAGGCTGAGAGGAAATGGGGAGTGACATGCAGCAAAGGACATGGGGAGTCGAACCCATGACACGCTGTCAGGCTGGATTACCAGCCTATAGGTGCCCACGGTAGCCTCGTTCCCAGCCTCACTCATCTGCCAAGAGAAGAGCCTGGTCACGACCTGAAGCAGAGAGTGTCTATAGGGGCAGGACTTCCGTCGTAAGTGTTTCCCCCGGAAACAATATTTTTCAACCAATCACAACACTCGTTTCATTCATGGAGAATGTTTACAGATTTGTAAAGCATCATCAACATCATTTCCTTGGGCTGTACTTCCGCCAAATTCCGGCGTTACATTAAAAATGTAGTCATGGTTCTCTCCAGGCCTCTGTCACAGTGACTCACAGCATCACCCCTCTCCTGTGAGAGCAGAACATGAACTCACCGGACCCCTAACCCTCAACAGCCCACACTCCTTCCTTTTAGTCATCTATATCTCTCTCTTGCTTAAAGCCCTTCTGTGTCCGTCCATCCATCCATCCATCCATCCATACATCCATCTCTCTCCTCCTCTTGGACCCCTCTCACTATACCTCCCTCTTTCCTCCTCGAGTTGGACGTCTCTCTCTCTTTCTGTCTTTCCCTGTCCCTACCTATTTCTCTACATCCTCGTGTCACGAGGAGCGCATCTGTTCGTTGGCCTCCAGCTGCATCTCACTGTAATTAGCTTGGTCAGAACCAAACGACAGCTGTGGACGGCTCCCACTGCCATCGCCAAGGCACCCTGACAAGGTCAGCTTCGTGGCGTGCGCGTGCACGTGGCGTCATATTTGCTCCAATGTCTTCCACGCTGCCTGTGTGGCCTTTGCAGTGCCCCTCGGTCGGGACTGTCTGTGTGTTTTAGTGTGTGTGTCACTGTGTATACCGTGACCCCGCGTCACAACGGCATGCATTTGGCAGCTATAATGAGACGCCTTCGCAGATGCATAAGCGCCCCGCGGCTCCATGCGCTATTGCGCATGCACGTGCAAACACACATACACCCACACACATTGCGCACTCACGTACTAATACACATACCCACGCACGCGCCCCATATATGAAACACGACGCGCTTGTCAGCTAGGACGTGCCCCAGCGAGCAACAGGGGTCAAGAGCTCATTGGTGGCCCAGGAGCGCTTACTCCATCCCGGGGTTTGTGAGGGGCGCCATTTCCCCCACTATGCCCGGAGAACCAGTGTGATAAGGCTGTGTGTGTTGTCAATTCAATTATGGCCCCATGTTACTGCAGGGAACAGTTGTTTCTCTTATCGCGTTGGAACACGTGGTTTGAATTCTCGGAGGGAGAGGGGAGGAGATAGGAATACCTGGTGCAGAGACAAACCTCAGGCCAACTCTGGGGATCAATTTGAGTGTGGGAGAGGGGGCTGGGGGGGTTAAAGAGGATTATGGAACAGGACATATTCAAGTGGAGTTGCATTGTAAGCAAAAGCCTGGCTAAAGGCAATGAATGCATTTCATGCCAGAGTGAGCACTCATTCCTGGCCACAAAGGATGTCCAGCTGGTCAGGTCCATCCTAACTATTATATCCTTTTTCCCCCCATACACCTAATTTGTTGCACGATGCGATGTGTGTATGGGTATTTGTATGTCCAGTGGTGATTTTTTTTATGTTGTGGGGTGAAATGCCTTAATTGTGATTGTCTTGCAAACCATTTTCCCCATGGGGACAAATAAACTATCTATCTACTATCTTCGACTTCGGTGATTGCATGCCATATCTATCTATGGCATGCAATCACCTGCTACCTTCCCTTACTGCACAGGTATGAGTGTGTGTGTGTGTGTGTGGGGGTGTGTGTGTGTGTGTGTGTGTGTGTGTGTGTGTGTGTGTGTGTGTGTGTGTGTGTGTGTGTGTGTGTGTGTGTGTGCACGCGCACGCACACACACACACACACACACACACACACACACACACACACACACACACACACACACACACACACACACACACACACACACACACACACACACACACGTCATTAAGATTACAGCAAATGTCCGTTAATCGCATGGATCTGTTAGGAGTCCCATAAGCATTTTAAGCTCAAAGATGTTTTTTTCAGGTTTGCCACAATCAGAGCATTTCAATTACCATACATATATGAAAAACCACACAAGCATACCTATCAGGAGGATAGCATTTAAAGTATACTGAAGTCTGGGAGTGTGATAGGATTAAACCAAGAAGGGAAGCTGATGTAACATTACAAATTGGACTGCTGTGAATTACCACACTTATATGACAAAGTATAAAAAATATATCAAATAAGGTCTAAAAAAACTAAATCAAATTAAATGAATGAACACTCGTTGTAACGTGACGTGTGATGAGCTTGTAGATCAGTAGACCGGTCAACAAAGTAAAAAGGGAATAAGTGGTTAAGTCCCTTGAGTACTAGCCTCACGTAGTAATTATTCCACAATCTCCAAAATGTCAAAACGGAAGCTGTCATCTGTTCGTAATTTCCATTCACAAAAATATATAAAAAAATATCCTTAAAATACATTTTTAATTTTTTGAATTTCTGCTAAGAAGCAAGCTATATACTGTAGGCTTTGACTAATTTGAATTACGGTAAATTAGGGCAAAGTTGTGCGACTGCAAAGATGAAACAGAAGTGGTGGGTGGGAGGGCTGGGGCATTTGCTTTACCCCTAGAATCATTTTCAGCGCTTCTGTTGCGCAGATTTTATGACGGAAGCATTTGGAAATTGTGTGAGTCAACAGTCTGGCTCGAAAGCCTACTTGAGCACTGACATAGCCAGTTGGTCTTGATTGGCCTCCACATCTTCATACTTCATGCATTACTGCTGTTTAGGTTCTGGGTGGTGTTGCAATGCGACACGTTGTGAGATTGTAGATCTGCTATTTTTAGTGAAGAGATTTGGTGTAGACGTAAGAAAGCGGTCAGTACAGTTGGAACTCAAGTATGCACATCCGCATAGGGAGGTATAGAAAAACATCTCTAATAACAATTTTCTGAGATCGGTGGAGGATATGCTTATTTTTCAACTGATGGTCATGCTTTTTGCCAGACCCAGGGGGTCAGGCCTACATGTGGCTTTGTCGGTCCCCTTTTGCTATCGTTTTCGTCCATATATGGACGAAAACGTTTTCTTACATGTCCCTCTTTTTGATTGGCCAAGCTTAGCGTGACGTAGTTTAGAAACCATTCAGATTTCCGGCCATTCAGATTTCAACCACTAGGGGTCTGGCAGTACCAGGTCCCCTGGTTCCCTTGTTTATAGACACAGTAAAATTCTCAGAGTAATTTGATCTATTTGTAACTCTGAGAGTGCACAAATGTATTTTGGTTATGTATACTCTTCAGAGTTAATGGGAAACATCATTTTCAACCTAAATCCCATTCTTCTGAAGGGAGGAGGTCAATCATTCTTTGAGACACACATACAGGTATTTGGGGGCTTGTATTGAAAATGTTTACTATGGTAATAAAATCAAGTGTAAAGTCCGGCCAAAACCTCATTCGCTTGAATGGAGTGTTAATGCTTCTGCAGCCAGCAGGAGGAGAAATAGCGACATCTGCTGGGTCATTAATGAGAACTGTATGCTGGAAATCTCTTCCCTTCAAATCTAGCGGAGCTTCCTTTCCGCCTGGTCATACGGCGTGACGTCACAGTAGCTAAAAGAATGTAGTGTGATAAAAACAAACAAACAAACAAAAAACCTGCCACGTCATGTGAAACATTTGACGTCAACATTTCACTGAGAAATACACAAAAGACACAGGTTTCCTTTTACATTACCGCTGAGGATTGTTTTTGTCCTTGGGCACAGAGGGAATTTCTAAACCTTCATGTTCTGCATAACACCAACAACACAGAAAGTGCTTGAGGTGAGAAATATTGGGGAATGAAAGCCCAGCAAGCACATGTTCTCTGCTCAGAAGAGCTGCCAGAAAGTAATACCAGCTGCTCATCATGGCTGATCCTCAGACTTATCCCACTATCTCCTTCTAAAATAGGTTATTACAGTATATAGTTTTGCATTTTCCAATAGTTATCATGAAAAACTGTCTCCTTCTACATTGAAAAACTAGGTTATTATAGTTTTGCACTTTTCCTTAGTTATAATTTTTGTTTTTGTTTTCTATTTCATTTTTAAGATTTTGTTACAGTATGCAGATTTGCTGCTTTGCTTGTCCCCCCCAGGGCTTAGTTTTATTTTTTGTGTTGATTTTAGTTTAGTAATATGGGGTATTTGTCATTCACAAAGCATTCCGTGACAAAAACTCAACAGTTAAAATGATCACAGCTATAAAACTGGAAGGTAGATTTCATATCCATCCAAAATACTAGGCTTAGTTATGGCATAAGTTGACAAAAACAAAAACTAAGGACATTTTCTCAATGATAGTTTAGTTTAGTTTGTTTTAGTTATGTAAACACGGAATACAGTTTCAGTTCATTTTTTTATGTTTGTTTGTTTATGTTTGTTTATCTAACTTTCGTTAGCTTTAGTCAACCACACTGTAATAACCTTGCTGCTAAATCCTCCGCGTCAAAATAACTCTGAGACTGTAAAAATGGACGCCCACGGGTCCGTGTTTACTCTCTAATGCCTCGTTCATGCTCCGTCGCATGACAGCATTGCACGGCGGAAATAGCCAACCTACAAGCTCACAACCTGTCACATCCGCAACGCGTTGTGAGCTTGTAGGTCGGCTATTTTCGGGCTCCGCATCGGGCTTCAGAGTTACATTGACATTCAGGATCTTGCAGTGTGCCTAACCATCCTCCAACCTCACCTTCATCTCCACTGCCTTCTCCCATCAAATCCCCATCTGTTGGTTCTTGGAGACGGCATGGTCTGCTGCGTGCTCCCAGCAGGGAGTGGACAGGACAAGGTGGTCAGGAGGAGACAGCGACATGAGGCAGGAGGAAGAAAGAGATGAGAGGGAGAAGAAGAGGAAGACCGAAAGAGAAGTGGAGAACGGGATGAGAGAAGGGGAGGAGAGGAGGGGAGTTAAGGAAAGGAGAGGGAGGGAGAGGAGAAGATAGGAGCATGAAAGGGGGGCAGGAAGTTAACAGGCTGGCAGTAGAGTTGACAGGGAGAGGAGAGGACCCTCATTACTGAACCGACAATACAGACTTGGAAGCTTGGAAGCATTTTAATGGTGTGTGTGTGTGTGTGTGTGTGTGTGTGTGTGTGTGTGTGTGTGTGTGTGTGTGTGTGTGTGTGTGTGTGTGTGTGTGTGTGTGTGTGTGTGTGTGTGTGTGTGTGTGTGTGTGTGTGTGTGTGCGCGGGCATGCGTGCGTGCTGTGTGAGTGAGTGAGAGGTAGAGGCAGAGTTAGCACTTGCATGTTGTGTGTTTGTGAGGGCATTGTTTATATACTGTGTGTCTGTGTGTACACATGCCCGTCCGCGTGCACGTGCTTGCGTGTGTCACGGGCTGAGCAAAGAGGACAGAACATGCTGTATCCCATGCAGGATGATGTCATTCAACGACAGGCCAGAGAAAGGACAGGGAATGAGAGCGAGCCATACATCCCTGTGCAGAGACAATAAAACTGTATGAGGGAAGGAGGGAGAGGCCCAATAATGTTAGGTTCTAGGGGTGCAACGGTTAACCAAATTCTGGGGATTCTACTAATGTCTTCTAAATCCTAACAGTTTTTTGAAAAACTTATATTTCTATATCAGTGGTTCTCAGACTTTTTCATGTCAAGGGCCCCCCAAAATGATATGTATTTGACCGCCGACCCCCCATCTCAAAATATGTTGTTCCAGGGACCCCCAGAAGCAAAGATTTTAGTTAAAAATGTTCGATTTGCACACATTTTCACGATTTTTCAAAAAATAGCAGATCTACAAGCTCGTAGCGCTGCACTCGGTGCCGCTCTACGAGCTGTGTAAAAAACTCAAAAGAACAAAGTGATAAATGCCTTTTCTCATGCCTTTTTCAGACAAAATGTATTTCTTTCTTATTTGATAAGAAATAAATCCATTGTCTTCGACTCATACTTAAGTTGACATTACTGCCACCCATTTTCCAAAGTACAATATGTAAGCATTATAGCCGCTGGATTTAATTAATTTCATAATGATATGAGAATCAACTTGCAGAGACTTGAAACTTGCTTGAGATAGGTCATCCAACACATTAAATATTAAATATCATTTCGTGGTCGCATTTTAATGTATTTTAAAGCATGGATTTATATGAGAAATGTATTCCCTGGAGAAAAGAACAAAATTCAAATGTCCATGACTTATTAACCGAGCAACGATGCTTAGCCAACACTGTATGAATTATTCAGGAAAGTTCAGTAACTTGTGAATGACTACAGATAAACTAAACATGTGAGATAAGCTGTTATGTGCGATACATGGCTACATGGACGAAACTGTGAATAGATATACCATTTAAAAATGTCTTATTTTTATTTTATTTCATCATAGCCCAGTATTATGTATATGTATATATTATTATTATTTTGTTGTATTGTATTGTATATTGGATGTTGTTCGCACAGTCTTGTGGAACGTGCCACACCAGCATTTCACTGCTTTCACTCACACAGGTACAGTACTATGAGTGTTTACAAATAAACCCCTGTTGATTGATTATTGATCGTTGACAGTGACAAACAGTATACTCTACAGCGGTATGCTCCTCTAACAACATGAACCCTATTGTCCCTATTCTGGGAATGTCATAATAGGCAAACATTCAGCAAAAACTAGAAGAACATTTGGCAAAAATAGGCAAACATTCAGCAAAAGCATTCTGAGAAAATAACTGATCTCACAACTCGTGACGCCTTGTGAGCTTGGAAAACAGCTGTTTTTGCTATTTGACCTACAATCAATCACATAGGGTTTAAGTGTTTTTAAAATTTGGGGGGCTTTTCTGCCTTTATTTGTACAGTCAGTGAAGATAGGACAGGAAACAGGGAGAAAGAGACAGGGAGTGACACGCAACAAAGGCCGTCGGGCACGGGAATCGAACCCGCTACTCGCCGCCAGACTGAATTAGAGCCCATATATGGTATGCGCCCTAACCACTATAGGCCATCGGCGCCCCAGGGTTTAAGTGGTTAACCACTTAAACCCCACTTAAACCACTTAAACCCCAGCATCCGTGTTCTGGGACAACCTTCACAGACAAGAGCAGATCTACAAACTCAATGTGTTGTGAGGCTCGTGAGCTTGTAGATCTGCTATTTTCAGTGAAGATATTTAATGTAGAGCAAAAACTGAAAATACACTAATATAGAGCCCTGAGGGACTCCAGTCCCAAGTATTGGGTATAAGTGGCTAAGGACCACACAGATAGAGCTTGACAGTTTGATAGTACAGTTGTCAGTGGCAACTCTTTCAGTCCATTTGGTTTGTTGTTGTCTTTTGGGCATCTTGCCACAATAGCACTTCAGGCATTGAACAGTATTTACATTACATGAGTAGAGAGGCAGCATTGTGGTAGTGAACCAACCTCCCCCGTCTACTGGCTATGGATGCATGGGTACTGTGGGATGGATAAGTAGAAAGGCGGAGGGGTGAAGGACACAAAGAACAGATTTCTGTGAAAATCCAGGCTGTGGCATTCTGCCCACTGTATTATAGCATGGCTTAACCAACAAGAGAAGCTTAGGCGTTTGAATCCTCTACCGTGTCATAGAGTCTATGGGCTTAGTGGGGTCTCAGCGCCTCAACCTGAATGGGTTCAAATTCGGGTTTCATGTCATGCGGTTACATCTGCCTTGTGTGGTTTCGAGTTCCAGACTCCCAACGTTTACAGAGGTATGCTGTTTATGCAAATGCTGTCCTTTTTTCTTCCTGTGAACCCCCAGAGAACAGCAGGAAAATGAACCGCGATGCCAGTAAAACCAGTCT
>NC_137607.1:28977507-28987507 GCF_963280865.1 Gymnoscopelus braueri
GAAGATATGTTTCAGTCGGATGACCGTGACAGACACAGATGGCTCAGTCCAAATGCACGCACGCAAGCACGCACACGCACACGCACACACACGCACACACGCACACACACACACACACACACACACACACACACACACACACACACACACCAACTGTCACTGACAATTTACCTGGCTGCCTTTGCTACCCTCTGAAGTAGTGTCCTCTAAGCAGTCAGACAAGTCATGGGCACACACACACACGCACACGCACACGCACACACACACACACACACACACACACACACACACACACACACACACACACACATACACACACTCGCCAGGACTCGCTTCTTCTGCCACCGTGAGGACCTGTCAGAATGGTTGACCTTAATATCCTTTCTTTCAGGGGAGGATAAACAACAGAAGAATACATTAAAGTCTAGAATATTTTACAGCAATGTGTGGAATATTTATGCAGCACAGCCCATAGTACATTCAAGAGTAAACAGCCTGTACATGTGGCATGGCACGATAACGGGAAGACGCGCGACGAGAAAAGCAACCATGTTGATGTTCTTATCACTGCGTGAAGTAACTGCGAAGAGCTGCAGGCAACTTGAAAAGTGTTCAGGAGCTTAGGCCCACACCATGTAATTAGTGTAAGGAAAACACATTTGGTATGTACACACCATCCATATTTCACGACATCACTGTGATATTGCACTTCACTACAAATAACGGTGAATTAACGGTGAGGCCGTTAGGATGCCACGGAGTAGGAATTTACCCTGCGGTGATACTCTGACAGGTGAATCCGTTAAGAAAGCTAATTAAAACTGTATGGATAATGCAACTGTTTGCAAGTGCCTTCGGATATAATCTTAAAAGTCCAGATTTAAAGTGCACTCACTCTCGGGTGTATAGGAGTGTATGGTGTGTATGGTGTGTTATGAAAAGTGTAACTCTCTTTCTGTCTTTCACTATCTGTCTCTGTACTCCAAAGGCTAAAGAACTGTTCCTCCACACAGTTTGTTGCAGAACGTGACAAAGTCAAGTCTCAAGAGGAAAGGGAGAGAAGTACAAAGTGAGAGAGGGTGAGAGAGAGAGAAATAGACAGAGACATGAAGGGGGAAAAAAAGGAGAGGAGCCGTATGTGGCTTGCCCGCACTCCCAATCACTTTGCTTTCAGCTCACTTTAGTGATGCTTGGCTGCTAGTGTATATATTATGTAAATATTGGTAAAGTATATAATTAAATATGAATTGAAAAGGAATGAGCATGACTAATAGAGTGCTTTGCCTTTCTCTGCCTCTTCCGTTCCCACTTGCCTCTCCCTCAACCTGTCAGTCAATGGGTGTCTACATCTCACACTCTCTCTCTCTCTCTCTCTCTCTCTCTCTCTCAACCCCCCCATTTCTCAGCCCTCTTCCTTCACAGAACTGCCATATATTTTTGCCAGTGCCCTCAATGCTATACATTAATTAGCGGAAATGTCAAGCTGCCACCCAGACACCCAAAGCGTTCAACATTTTAGGAGTCTACCCACTGGACATAAAACACTCATAGAGACGGTCTTTATATTTCAATGTCAAGATATGAAAGAGATAGGAATGGCATGAAAACTCTATCGCTTTGTGTCCTGCGAACATCTCTCTCTCTCTCTCTCTCTCTCTCTCTCTCTCTCTCTCTCTCTCTCTCTCTCTCTCTCTCTCTCTCTCTCTCTCTCTCTCCCCTTGGTCCTCAATGACTTTACTCACATTACTCTTCCTTTTTTACACCCCCCCCTGCGGTTTTCTACCCTGTCTCTCTCTCTTTCCCTCCATCTATCTCCAGCTTTCACTGTAAGAAGGGCACAGGCTCGTATTGGACATGAGGTGAGGCCATGTGCTCACATATGTGCTCCCAAGCCCTTGTGTACTAGGTTTCCAACATTACTATGTGGAACATAAAAGATGTATGGCCTCTGCTCGCCCAGTGCCATCATACAGACAGCCGGAGCAGGAGGAAATATCTACCCCCTGCAGGCTTTGGCAAAGAATTACAAGGAATAGAAAAGATAATATTCCCTTCTTCCAAACAACGTTCTTGGATTGCATTCACAAAAACCATTTGGTTTGATATCCTTAAGATGGCTGCAATGTTGTGACTGAAATTTATAATGAATAATATTAACACGACTACGAGTCTGAAAGCCCCGCTACCAACCCCTACAGGACATGCTAGTCCTCATGCCCCAACCCAACCAAAATGGGTTTTAAAAAAAACAAAATAAACTCCTATTAACTTATGAAAGGTCTTGTGTGAAAAGTTGACATTTGGCCTGGTGGCAAAGGAAAGATCATGATGGTCACGCAAATGGTTACAGTTCATCCTCAGGGGAGTAAATGTATGCACTCAGAAAATGTCATGGCAATATTCCCATTCGATTTTGAGGTATCTTATGTGAAAGTAGATATTGGGCCTAAGGGTGGTGCTAGAGGAAGGATCATGGGGGTCACTAATATCAATAGGGTTCACCCTCCGGGGAACATTCCAATTCAGCCAGTACACAGCATTTACAAAGTGCTTTACATCAGGGCAATGATATAAAACACAACCATCACAGAGATACAAAGAAGGTTAACCATTCAAAACAAAAATCACAAAAGCAAGTCTTAACTCATTGAGTGCCAATGACGTCTTTTGATAATAATAATAATAATAAACTTTATTTGTATAGCACCTTTCATGACATGAAATGCAGCTCAAAGTGCTTTACAGAGCAATAATACAATTACAGTTAGAACCAATTTAACAATAAAGCAAACAAAGATAAAATAAAATAAAATAAAAGCAAGCAAAAGCAAAGGCATAAAACAACATTAAAATAGGGAATACAGTGAGGAATTAAAAATCAACCAAAGAATCAGCTAAAAGCAAGAGTGAAGTAATAGGTCTTGAGCTGTGCTTTAAAGCTATCGACAGAGGCTGCCTGTCTTAGGTGTAATGGGAGTTTATTCCACACTGTCGGTCCGTAAAAGCAGAATGCTGCTTCACCGTATTTTTTATATGTCATTGTAGGCACCTCGAGCAGGTCAGCACTTGAAGACCTGAGGGCCCGGTTTGGAACATATCTCTCTAGGCAGTCAGAGAGGTAGGTAGGTGCCAGACCATTTAGAGCTTTATAAACTATTAAAAGAATTTTAAAATCAATCCTAAAAACAACCGGGAGCCAGTGTAGTGAAGCAAGAACTGGAGTGATATGTTCTCTCATCCTGGTTTTAGTTAAAATTCTGGCTGCCGCATTTTGAACAAGTTGTAATCTGTCAGTTGTTTTCTTTGGCAGGCCAGAGTAGAGTGCGTTGCAGTAATCAAGCCGAGAGAAAACAAAAGCGTGGATCAGCGTCTTTGCATCGTCTAACGACAGATAGTCTCTAATTCGCGCAATATTTCTAAGATGAAAGAAAGCAATCTTGGTGACATGATTAATGTGTGTATTGAAATTCAATTCAGAATCGATAATCACCCCCAGGTTCTTTACTGTGGTGTTACTTTCTACAGCCAGGTTACCAAGTCTACTTGTTATTGATTCTCTCTGCTCACTGGAGCCAATTATGAGAACTTCTGTTTTATCCTCATTTAGCTTAAGAAAGTTCTCACTCATCCAGCATTTTATACTGGACAGACAGGTCAACAATGGGTCTAGAGCGCCATTGATGGCGCTCTAGACCCATGATGGCCGTTGACCCATGATGGCCGTTGACCCATGATGGCCGTTTTCAGTGTGCCATCAGTACCAATGACGTTTCTTTTAAATCTTTTTTTATTTATTTTAAATCAATTTTCAAAAAGTTAATGCTCCATACACTTCAATGTTAAAAAATAAACGGAGAAAAAAATCAAATTTTTCCTACCATTGTAAACACTATTTTTGAGTGAGACATGCCACTTTCAAACATCAAACAACAAATGTCAACGAGGTCACAATGACCTCGTTTTTTTGGTGAAACCACACCTGAATCACCTCAGTGATTAGCAACCATCAGGGGATCAATCACACTGAAGACAAACACTCTGTGACCAATTGAAAAGGTAAAATAATAGCCTAATCCTGGCACAGGGATCAATAAGCTTGAAATAAGCCTGGCACTGAATGAGACGAGATGTTAAATGAAGACACTAAATTCCCTGAAGTTCCTCGGGCAGGGTGTTCCGTAATGTGGGCGCACAGATGGCGAGAGCATGATTAACATACTGTATGTCATGAGTTGGACACGAAACTCAGAAAGCAGCTTTGTGACTGTGTCAAAGGTATCATCAGATTTCAGAGGGAGTTGTGATGACCAGTATTTCCTCATGCACATTAAACAACAGCCGCACTACAAGACTCAAATTCTACGGTTGCCACGGAAAAACAATGTCGACGTACTGAAGGATATTACCAAAAGACATCAGGAGGCGTCCATTCTATCCCAGGCCCGGCGCCAGGATGAAATGACTGAGGGTGCAGTTGAAAATTGTGAGGGTGCACACCAGTCGCGCAGCATGCATGCTGCGAGACCCGTGCGCGCGCGCGAAGCAGCGAAAATTTGCGGTTAATTGCGCGGATTGTGGCAGTTTTGGGGCGTTTTTTTTATCAAAAAATTAATTATAAAAGAATGTAATTCAATTTTTATTTTTATTTTCAAAATAAACTGAGGGGGCACAATTTGAAACTGAGGGTGCCAGGCCCCCTCAGGCCCCCCCGTGGCGCCGGGCCTGTTCTATCCCCTCCAGTTCTGTAGGATATAAAGCTGGGATGTAGATAAGTAGTCATTTGTTAGAGACACAGCCGATATATATCACTGGAAACCCATGGGAGGAGTAAGAGCCGAGGCTAATATAGCGCAGGTGTGCATTCTAAGGGTTACCCTCATATATTTCTCTATGCCTCTTGTTGTCCGTTGTTACCTCTCCCTTTCTCTTCTCACTCCATAGCCTCATTTATACTTTACTGTACGATGGTGTCGCTTGGGGAAAATAGATACGCTCTACCTCCCCCTATTGCAATGTTTTATTTTAATTTTTTATCTCTGCCTTATTCATTCTCTCTCCTTTTTGTGCAAGTTTGCCTTCATTTTCTTCCTCTCGCTCTCCTCTCTCTCTCTGTTTATCAGTATCTCTCTCTCTACTCTCCTCTCTGGCTCATTCTATCACTATGCCCACCTTCTGCAGGGGTCCTTTGTCTTGCATGCTGATACTGCTCTGGTGTGTTTCTGCATCTCTCTCTCTCTCTCTCTCTCTCTCTCTCTCTCTCTCTCTCTCTCTGGGATAGTTTTCTCATAAATAACGCAACCGTTCCCACTACACTACACTCATAATCAAAAGATGTTGTGGAATAAAACGTTATATTGACAAATCCGTAGATGCCCACCCTCACACTGATGAAGAAAAATGACTATTTTTGATTTCTGTGCAGTAAATGGCACTGTAAGCTTGTTAATCATTAGTGTGTGTATTGTAATGCATCAGAAATTACAATTTCGGTAATGAAAAAAAGCGTTGGTCGAAGTAGTCTCTAATGATGGATCACTTGACTAATCAGCTAAGAGGGTTCAACCCCAACGCACAAATGTGCACACGCTCACGTGCGGGTAGCATGCAATATGCCGGGCCAGGACAGGTCGTCCATAAAGCAGCGGCAGAGCAGCGCATAAAGCTACAAGGCAACAGAAGAGAGAGAGAACAATGGAGGGAGAAATGTCATGGAGGGGGAAATAAGTATGGAGAGCAAATAAAGTGGAAAACACAAATTTTCCCCATGAAGACGTCACCATCATAACCCAAGCGGCACACACCCTGTTGAACGTGTCAGGGAAGTGCATTATCGCCAAAAGAAAAGCTTGTTATATTTCTTCAATCTCCTCAGGCATGCTGTTTTTTTATTGGTCCATTTGCATTAGGTACGGCACCTTGGGAGGCGGCCAAACCGCATTAGGCGGCACATAAATGAAATCAGCGGCCGTGTATTGATGCCCCCCCCCCCTGACCCCCCTGTATGCAATTAATTCTGATTTATGACATTACTGGGCTCAAAAAGCTGACTTCGAATCTCATTGGAGGAAGCTATAAATAATGTTGTCTTTGTAAAAAAACTGAGCCTTGGCAGCCTACCTCAATTAAATATGGGTCTTTGTTTTAAAATGAACAATTCCATTTTATAATGAGATATCCGCAATTTGATAATAAGACATCCTCTTAAAAGAAGAAGAAAAATACAGAGAGCTCAAAATGAACTTTTAATGAATACAGTAAGAAAGCCAATTCTATGGTTGACAAAATGATATGTAAGGAGGTTTTATAATCCACTTCTTATTAATTTCAAACCCACATTGCAGATCAGAGTGCAACATGTGTATGACAGTGTGTTACACCGACAATCTGAGGTCAATATTCATGCCTGCACACACACACACACACACACACACACACACACACACACACAACACACACACACACACACACACACACACACACACACACACACACACACACACACACACACACACGAAATGCCGCATTACGTACATACACAGCAGGCACATGCACACACTTCACAAACTTCACACCTGCTACACACTTACAAAGGTGTGATATGCATGAGCAGAGAGAGAGAGAGAAGGGGAGAGAGAGAGAGACAGAGAGAGATATGGAGGGAGAGACATTATCTGTCACTTATCAGATTGTGATCTGGCACTATTCAAAGCCAGATTCTCATCCAGCGGTTAGGCCTGTACTTCGTTGCTCACTGGTCTCGCACGCCAAAAATGGCAGATCTACAAGCTCACAATGTGTCGCATCGCGACGCATTGTGAGCTCGCAGATCGTCTATTTCCGGCGCGCGACGCAGTGCACATCTTAGCAAAAGATCTAACCTCGGTTTTCTGATAGCGAGACAAAGCACGCCGCATTCCCATCTCACATTCTCTGTTTGTTGATTTGCCGCTGACACCTAGGAGCAGGACTTCACATCCTCCTCATTCTATAGCCCTCACATATCTCAATAACAGATAAGAGAGATGGGGAGAGACCATGATATATCTGTCCTCTTCTCAATGTAATAAAAGACTGAGGGGGTGAGGAATGGAAAGATGGTATCTATCCCTAGGAGACACTCTTCTTCTTCTTTTTTCTCGTTGCATGTTCTCCCCTCTCTTAACTCTCTATCCCTCTATCTCTCTCCCCCTCTCAAGTTGATTCTTCAGAAGATATCCCCTCTGATTCCAGACATAGAACCTAATTGGTTTTGTTGTAGTGAACCATGCTGTGTGAGGCACAAGCAACCAACTCATGCACTTTGAATATCTGCACAAAGTCTAGAGAGGCTCACAATGTATACTCTTTCATGTTTGTTTGTACACAACTCTCCAAACGAGTAGGCTACAGTCTCAAGTATTAAAAATGGTCGTGTAAGTGTTTTTGTAAAAAAAGAAGAAAATAAATTGTTAAATGTTAATAATAATCTAATAGTAATCATTGCCATATAGACAATAGCAATAATTACTATTAGAACTCTATAGTATAGAGTGTTCAGTAACAGGGGTCTCCAAGTCTGTTCAGCTCTTGAGTAAACAGAAAATGCATTTTCAGGTCAGGATCCCAATGTTATCCAATCAGGAGAGAGAGAACCCCACAAATTTGATCAGCTTCAATTTGATAGTGTTTGAGTTCCACTGATTTGATCACTTGTCTATCCTGTATCCTGCATGAGTTCTCTCTCCTGATTGGATAAAATCGGTATCCCGACCTGAAAATGTAGTTTCTGTTTACTAAAGAGCTGGAGACGCGGGAAGACCCCTGTTACCGAACACCCTATGGCAATGATTGCAATTGGAATATTGAGCTGTTTAACAGTCATTTTAACACAGCAAAAATATCACTTAAACCACCTCTAAGGGAAATGATACTATAATGATTTCAGACTGATACTCAATCAGTTTTAAGATCGCATTAACTGGGGTTTGATTGGGTTTCCTACTGACCATGGCCCATGGCATCATGAACATTCATCCCATAATGAAAAGCCATGCCGGCACTCCCTAGAGGCCGTGCTGCTCCTTACACCCAACCAGATATTTTGACTGACTAGTGGCGCTAGAGCAGGGGTCATCAATATGTCCGTACATGGACAAATCTGTCCATGGCGAGACTTGTTCTAGTCCGTGGGAAATGTAAGATTTTTTTCATATACATAACATTATAATCATAACATTTTTATCATATGAACCAACTACTGAATATCGGTCTCCAGGTTTTCTTCAGAATATGTACAGTATGACACTGATTTGCTACAGTATGACACTATGGCACATTAGGAGTCCACTAGCACAGTGGTTCTCGAAATGTTTATTTTCAAGGACCCCCATAACTCTGTTGTTCTCCGCTCATTTGTATGTCCATGGCAAAGATATTATTTTGACAAAAATGTCCACCGCAAGCCAGCATGGCGATGACCCCTGCGCTATAGGAAAGGGGTCACCAAAGTCACTCAAGTTCTTCCAGTTCCTTTAATCTGCCTATGATGAGATGTCTTGTTTGAAAGGTTTGGGCCTGAGGGTGGCACAAGAGGAGAGGTCATGATGCGGTCATTCAAATGGTTAGGGTTCATCCTACAGAAAGCATGAATGTGCTCACTGCAATCTGCCAATTACATTTTGATTCGATTCAATTCGCCATCCTTAGAGGAGCCCTCGAAGCACTATGGTGGACTTTGAATTTCAGTTTAAAGTCTAAACACGTTACACCGTAAAATCCTCAGCGTTCATGCATGCATTTGCAGCTCTGAGAGTTAAACGAACACTCAGGGTTTTACAGCGTGCTCAAAAAGGCATTTCAACATCAAACTGGTTCTGCACAGGATGCCAAACAGACCCGCCAGGTGCAGCTACACACCTGCGCCTGCATTTTGCACTGCTGCAACAGGCCAGTGCACTGATTCAGCACCGTGTGCACTTCCAAATCACCTGGGGGAATTGGCAACAAATCCCACCGCAGCGCACAGCACATCAGGAGGACAATCAATTAGCATGCAGTCTCTCTCTCTTCTGTTTCACCGCGTTAATGCGCCGCTCCCCGCTCCTACTTTCATTCCTTCTTTCTCTTTGGCCCTCTCACATTTGTCATCTCCGTCGCCCCGTAAGCCCTTCACTGTCTCACTCGTCTTTCTCTTTCTTCTCAATGCCACACGTGTTTCTGTGCGCGATGCCTCGCGACAGATGACTTCAAAGGGCCAGCTGTCATTGTAGCGCCCGTTTTCGACACCCGGGCATAAATATTCCATCAGCGTCGTCCCGCCTGAATACCGTAAGCTGCTTCGACAGCTTCATTAAATATTTAGTCACAGTCGACTGTGGGAGCACAGAGTTGACGCGTGCATTTCAGGTGTGTGTTTATGTGTATATGTGTGTGTACAAGAATGTGGGTATAGATAAGAGAAAGAGGTAACTGGAAGTGTGTAGTTTGTGTGAACTTAAAGGGATACTTCACTTTCACATAAAATAAACATTAAAAATAAATATTTAAAAAAAATGAAAGAAGTTATGGCAAAATAAAGGCCCCCTCACAGATTAGTAGGACACTCTAATGCGTGAGGGGGCCGTGATTTTTCCATTACTTTTTTCATTTATTTTTAATATATTTTTTAAATGTTTATTTTATGTGAAAGTGAAGTATCCCTTTAAGTGTGCCTGTGTGTGTTTATGTGAGAAAATTAAAGACAGTGAGTGGCAGAATTGTGGGGGTTTTCAAGTATCGGTTTGTGGCTGCATTGCTGAGGTTATTATGGGTCACTATGCGAATGCATGGGCGCATCATATGCATGTACAATATATGCCACGTAGCCTAAGCCATGTAGGCATAGGCTAACTAGTTAGCTGCCTGGGGCCTAATTGTCACAGATAGAGGGGTGTAAACACTTTAATTCATCTTTAAATATTAAGCATCTTTAAATGATTTAAAATAAAAATAGCCAATCCAATATACATGTGTATTTCAATCA
>NC_137607.1:28992507-29015007 GCF_963280865.1 Gymnoscopelus braueri
TCCAGTTTTTGATAATTTATACTTCTACTTTGCCACATCTAAGAAGTACATAATTGTACTTTTTACTCTACTACAATTATTTGAAAGGTTTTGCAGAGGAATATGATTAAAACATACATAGGCTATGTAAAGCTTCCTTTTTAAAAAAAAGTTTTTTAAATGGATATTCTACTACATAATGACTACTTTACGTAAATATTGATGTTAATACTTTTAGTCAAGTACATTGCGCTATTGCTACTTTTACTCAAGTAAAACATCTGAGTCTTTCTTGCACCACTGCTTCTTTTCTATACATCTCTCATATCTTCGCGGCAAACCAGGGCCGGCCTACATGTTGGGAATCGCTGGTATATGCTCGTCTCTCTCCCTCTTGGCTCCCCCCCCCCCACCACACACACACCTAGCTGTCAGTATGGTACTGTATATGCGCGTCTTTCTCTCCCTCTCAGTACCCCCCTGCCACACACACACACACACGCACGCACGCACGCACGCACACACACACACACACACACACACACACACACACACACACACACACACACACACACACACACACACACACACACACACACACACACACACACACACACACACACACACACACACACACACACACACACACACACACACACACACACACCTCCACCCCCTCACATTTCAGCTGCTGCCTTCTTCCCCGCCAGTGTGCTGAATGATGAAATACGCTATCGGTGGTGAATGTGTGACTTCTGCATTTTTCAGAGGCCCGGGCTGTACAATAAGCCCTAAATATAGTGGAGAAAGTGCTGCAGAATGAGTGAAAGTCGAGGAGGCGAGAAAAAAAACCTGCTAGGAGGCTACAACGTGATGCGACTTTATCTAACTCCCACAGACGGCCGCAGCGGAGGAGGAAAAAAACGGTGCAAGTCTTCGGAATAAATGTCAGAAATTGGGTCACGTTGTGATTTGCCTAGAGTAAGGGGAAAGAGAAAAGGGGAATGGCAGAGATCAAACCAGCTGGGGAGAAGAATGAAGCCACACTAAAATGTGAATAAATCTCATCCAAAGCGACAAAAGCAGCGGAATCACGTCTCACTCAAATGATCTCTTTCAAGCACATTTCTTCTTTTTTTATATACCCCCCCCCCCCCCCCCCTCCCCATAGTAGAACGATGTGAAGTTACTACAATTGTGTACCTTCATACCAGGGCACACAGTAAAATCCTCACCATTAATTTATGTTTTGTATGCATTTGTAGGTATATTTTACTCTGCGAATTCGCTGAGCATGAGTGCTCTTTTTCAGCAACGCCCTGCTTCACCCACACACATTAGTACAACCACAGTTAGATAGTGTTGGTCATGGAGCAGCACCACTGTCCACCTGCTCAACGCTTGGCTTTAGGGCTGCAGCTATTGACTCTTTTCTTAGCGATTATTCTCTATATGCTTTTTCCGATTAATCAAATAATCGAGAAGGGCGTTTTTTTTTAACTCTCAGAGTTAAATCAACGGCCACCAGGAGCAGGGTTAGATTAAACATAAGATTGTATTTGTGTAGGGACTTCCACATGCTATTTATCTTACAGGAACAGACGTCATTTAAAACATGGCAGCTCTGCACAAAATTGCATTAAGGCGAGAGAGTCTGCTTGACAAAGCACCAAGTTTGTAATGGATGCAATTAACCCCTGACTGAAAATTAACCTCAAAGGGGCAGAGAATTCTTTAAAATGAGGTCAGTGGAAGCCTTAGCCAGAGACGAGGCAGCCTTTTGTATGAATTATGGGCTCAAACAAGAATATGAGGACAGCCACCCGATTACCCTGTCAAGTTACAAGATACCTGCCTGCCTGCCAGATGGAAAACAAAGGTTTGATTGATGATAACGACCTGACCACCAAGCAGCCTCATCTTCTCCAATGATATGATCATTCAGAGTGTTCATTTTGCTCATCTCATGTTGGTTTCCGACACATTCACCACTTTCATCCTGGCGTGCCTGTTTGGAGCGTGCCATTATAGGCAAAGAATAGTAAAAAATTATATGATCAAACATATCAACAAGCTCACAGCGTATCGCATCTATTTGTTGAACGACAAAGTATATGGTATATGTTTTTTTTTTACCTGACCCACCCATTATGAGAGACCTACCTGACCTACCTGACCCATAATATATGTGTTAATCAACGATCCAAACCAGACCGAACCCATTCTTCTTTAGTGGAAGAACCCGCGATAGTTGTGTCTGAAGCTTACCCAAACCCGCTCGACCCCTAGGTTGTAGGTCGACCTGTGCATTACTACTGTTCCTATACTCAGCATAATAGCCAAACATTCAGCTGAAAGAGGCAAACATTTGCAGAAAATAGCAGCTCTCTACAAGCTGAAAACGTGTTGCAATGCCACATGCGAGCTGCAATCAGATATTTTTGGGGAGATTTGGTGTAAAGTGAAACAATTAGGGGGCCAAGGATAGGAGTCCTGAGGGACCTCTGTCAAAGAAGTATAAGGTTTAAGATGATTGATTTCAAAACCCTGTTTAACTTTAAAGGGACTACACCATGAATTTTTACTTTCCTTCTTTTTTGTGTGTTTTTGGCCTCCCCTACCTCTCTTCTATCCCCAAAAATACCCCAGTTTGAACACTCAGGCTTTAACAGCATAGGGGTTTTCTGTAAATTGGTCTCAAAACAGGCCAAACTGATTTGCACCCGAAAGTGACTTTGATTGATTGATTGACATTTTTATTAGGCAAAAGAATGTAAAACAACATAGTTACATTTATAATACTTTTGTCTAAAATGTCCGACCAAAAAAGTCCTTGCGGACTTGTTTCCGTTGGGGTCCATGAATTAATTTCATAGACATATATAGTAGCAACCAAACAGTTAAAAAATCAACATAAAAATACCACTATGTACAAAAAAAAGCAAAGAAAAAAAAAAATATATATACAAAAAAACGGGGAGGGGGGTCGTCTGTCTACCGGGAAACTGGTACTACCTCCTCTTATGGCCTCCAGAAAGATGAGTTTTTAGGGCTGTTTTAAATGAGCCCAGCGAACTGCATTTTTTGAGGGATGGGGTTAGACTATTCCATACCTTGGTGGCCGTGCTGTAGAAGGAGAATTTGCCCATGTTCGTTTTATGGGTGGGTGGTACCAGATTGTTGTTTACGCTCCCTCTAGTTTCGTGACTGTGGGTGTCACTAACTTTTTGGAGGTATTTAGACAGATATGCCGGTATAGGGGGCATTTCGGGCAAATCTGCATTTACGATTTTGAAGACCAGTCCCATTTTTTGTTGTTTAACCCTGTCTTCCACCCTGAGCCAGCCTAGGCTGGCAAAGTGAGTGGGAGAGAGGTGGGTCATGGGCCCCAGTCCGAGAAGTAGTCGAATCAGTTTGTTTTGGGAGGTTTGAAGCTTAGTCTTCAGTGACACTGAGGTGTTGGAGTACCATGAGGCAGACTACGGTCTGTCAGGGCCCCACTAAAATGTCTTGATCTCTGCCTCAGACCTGGTGGGTCTGTTGGCGCCTGGGTGCCGCGGGGCCCTGGTACAGGTTGTGGGTATCTTGATTTGCGGTTACATTCAGGGGGTTTATGACTCCCATATGTGAACAGTGAGAGAGCAATGTAATAAAACTATAGGTTACTTGCGTAACCCCGGTTTTATAAATTGCGAACGAGCTGTTCACAAAAACGCCCTTCTTTTTGCTCGGCAGAAGGAAGCTGGTGTGAAAGAGAACGTAACTTCCGCTTTCCGAGTCCTTTGTACCCTCGGTGGGTAGGGTTTTCCGGAAAGCGACTGATGGCCCACCGGGCCAATAGGAATTGGCCAGAGGGAGTTAATGTGAAGCTTCTGTAATATCATCGCCAGGGGGCGCTGATCCCATATGTGAACAGCTCGTTCGCAATTTATAAAACCGGGGTTACGCAAGTAACCTATAGTTTGCAGTTACAGGCAGCATTCATGTCGTTAATGTATAGTAGGAACAGTAACGGCCCTAGAATGCTGCCCTGAGGAACCCTGCAGCTCACCGGGAAGGATGAGGACATGGTTCCGTTGATGTCAACCACTTGCTCTCTACCCTCCAAGTAAGATCTCATCCAATTTAGTGATGTGCAATCAAAACCAATCGCCCTCAGCTTATCAAGTAGAATTGAGTGGTTTACAGTGTCAAACGCCTTTTGGAGGTCCAGCATGATCATGCCGCAGTATTTGCCCGATTCTACCTCACGTTTGATGTAGTCGGTCAAATACAGTAGGCATGTGTCAGTGGAGACACATGCCTACATGCCTATGTGACGTCACGAGTGATACAATCCCTCCCGTTTTTTCAGTTCCAACTTAAAAAATAAATAAATAAATACAAACTGGCTCAATAGCACCACGTGCCAAACAGGACAATGTGGTATTGCAGGTGAAAGTGCTTTATAAGCCAGAGAGAAGTTAGTTGGAATGAGTATATCTGAGGCTTGATTTAGGCTCAAACGTTTTTGAAAAACGTTTGAGGGACATAAACAATATGATATTAAATATTAAATATTATTTTTTAAATTCATGGTGTAGATCCTTTAACCTCTTCAATTTTAAGTGGTTAAAGTTTAACAGAGTCAGGGGCGCGGTGGCGGAGTCGGTAGCGCTGTGGCCTCACAGTTAGCAGGTCCTGGGTTTGATTCCTGCCAGGGACGCTGGGGGCGTGTTCTCTCCTCCGCGTCATCAATGCCCTGGGGGGTTGGCAAAAGGGCCTTTCTGTGTGGAGTTTGCATGTTCTCCCCGTGTCCCCTAGGATATGTAACCTCCAAAACATGCAGTAATCCTGGTCTCTATACTGCCTCCCCCTGGTCAGCTGGGGCGCCTGATGGAGGGGAAAGGAACTGGTTGGAATAACGCGTTCCTTCCACGCACTGCGTCCTACCGGGGAAACTCCCCCCTGTCAGGTGATAAGAAGCGGCCTGCTCACTCCTCATGCGTTGAAGGAAGCATGAGCTCAGTTCGGGGCTCTCCCCAGGCTGGCAGAGGGAGAGTAGCGCTCAGGATTACATGCTAAGGCAATTGGCACTGGGTGAAAAAATGGGTTACAAAATTGTGGACAGAGGAATACTGATGAGGAATTATAATTCAAACTTTGCAGAAACATTTTTGGTGCGAGCATAAATTACACGTGTCTGCCAAGTTGAATGCACACGTTTACACACACACACACACACACACACACACACACACACACACACACACACACACACACACACACACACACACACACACACACACACACACACACACACACACACACACACACACACACACACACACACACACACACACACAATATGCACAATATGCACAAATCCACATACACTGCACACACGATCGATCATGCACCGCACACAAACCAGCTGCAAAATGCAGGACTGCAGTAATGTGCTATAGAGAAAGAATGTTGCATATTGTCTATAGAGCTCCTTATTGTCTGTAGGCTATATATCCATATACCCCTCTCTGGTCCTCCTCTATAAGGGCTGGTGGCTATGAATAATTTCTTTGGCAGGATTGTCCTGCAGGTAAAATGTATGCTGCTGTGAGCACTTCAGAGCTCATGTTTTGATCATGTGTGTGCATCTGTGCATGTGTGCGTGTGCGCGTGTGTGTGTGCAGTGTGTGTGTGTGTGTGTGTGTGTGTGTGTGTGTGTGTGTCAGAGTGAGAGAGACAGAGAGAGAGAACATAGAGAGAGTGGATATGTTATTGGATCTAACAGGCAAAGGGTCGTCATGGAGAAACAGGTCAGTGACACTGCTTCTGTCTTGCACACGCAGGCACACACACACACACACACACACACACACACACACACACACACACACACACACACACACACACACACACACACACACACACACACACACACACACACACACACACACACACGTGCGTGAGCCCAACCTTAGAGTTGCTGACACTACAACAAACTATCAGTGTGTCACCATTAAAAGTGGCCAATACACAACCCACAGAGCAGGGCTCATGTACGGTGCTGTTGGTTAGCCAGTAAAGACATGTGAGCGTGTGTGTGTGTGTGTGTGTGTGTGTGTGTGTGTGTGTGTGTGTGTGTGTGTGTGTGTGTGTGTGTGTGTGTGTGTGTGTGTGTGTGTGAGAGAGAGAGAGAGAGATATAGTAGGGGTTAAAGTTCCTGACCAGAGGTCCATTATTTCCTGATCCAGCACTTTTTTTCTGCGCATTGCTAGTTCTCCTGTAATAGGAGTAGTTGTAGACCCAGCACAACAAAGGAATTGGATTCTAACCACAAGCACATTGTCGGGCAGAAACGAAAGTGGAAAAAAAGAACCTGTGTTATTATATAGTCTGAAGCTCTTGTTAACACATTGAATGCCAAAAACGGTCCGGACCGTTTTTGAGGGTCCAAACGAGAAGTGCCGAAAACGGTCCGGACCGTTTTTGACCCAATTCTATTTTTATACATGTGGGCCACGTGGGGCGCTAAAACGAAACTTTGACATCACCCAAGCAGTTTCTGAGAAGAAGAGGCTGGATGAGGCTCCATGTCAAAAATCCTTCCGGTCGGCGTTTTCAATGTTATCTCCTTGATTAAAAGCTTAATATCTCCATTTCTTTTTAATGTGGTGGAAACGAGCCGTTTTCGATCGGCGATCACGCTGCAATGGAGGGTCGCGTTGGAAATATTATTGTTCCAGGCGTTAGTCGGGACCCTCCGCCGTCTCGCACGCACGCTTTGTTTACATGCATTTCCGCGTCGGGGCTTCTCACAGCACGAAATGTATAACGCAAGTGGATGGAAGAAATGCTGGCACTCAACGTATAATATTTTAATAAACCTCTGGCACCCAATGTGTTAATACTTGTCATTCATTTTCACAATAATGCGACACGTTGTGAGCTTGTAGATCAGATTTTCTTTTTACGACACTGTCATAGACCAGGCATTCATTTGTGAATGCCGGGTGAACAGATGAAATACAGAGCTAGAAGGCCTGACAAGGACGACATGATACCTTTTGCGTCCACATGTATTGCTAGGGTCAATGTTAAATTGTCTTTCACTTAATACATTTATAAAAGCAATCATCCCAAATATATTAGTAAATTGAAGTCATAATAATAAAAGGAATACATTTGTTACATATTCCATGAATACCTCAACAAGGTCATTGCGACCGAAACGTTGATATTTTTTGTTTTTGTTTTGCAAATAAACCGCAGAGGTAATCAGTGTGTGCCAGAAAGCAGATTGGTGTGCATGTTATTTTCAACTCATATTCTATAAATGCCATTATAAAATCATCTGATCTAGTGGGGTTACCGCAAAAAAACAATCTTCTAATCTATAGAGGAAATGCTGAATTTGTCAGCGATTATTATATTTCGGTGATTTTGTTTATGGCGGCATTTTTGCAAGAGCATGCAAGATACAGTCTATATTTTGCAATTATAATAAATTATTGATTGAATTAAACTAGCATTTCCTGACACAATGACAGACAGATCAATAAGCAGATTGCAATGCTGAGTAAGATTAAAAGAGAGCACACATTTTACAACATCATCATCCTTCATAGCAAGGTTAAATATATGACCTGTAATATAAATAATAACAAGAAGAAAAACATTTTTGCTTGTTCTAAAGTCTACAGTGGAGTATAGAGCAGTGTTCATTTCGTCGATTAAAACTATGACGAAATATGTTCGTCGACTACCTTTTTTCACGGTTAGGTTAGACGAAAACGTAATAAAAACTAAATAAGAACTAAGCTACGATGACTAAAACTAAGACTGAATATATTGACAATTTCGTCATATAAAAACTAAAATGCTAGTGAGGGACTATAGTGGAGAAAAGATACAGTAGAACTAAGACAAGTCATTCTATGTTTGACTGCGCTCGGGTGTTGCGCTCTGAAAATAGCAGATCTACAAGCCCACAAGGCGTCGCAGAGCGACGCCTTGTGGGCTTGTAGATCTGCTATTTTCAGCAGGCAACCAAGTGTAAAATCAGGCATTACGACGCTATCAAGGCCCGCCAAAATACATTTAAGTCGACTAAATCAACTGTTGACTAAACTAAACTGTTTTAGTTGACTAAAATCTTATGATATTTAGTGGATTAAAACTAGACTGAGGGGGGAAAGGAGGGGACCAAGCATAGACCCCTGTGGGACCAACAAAGTCTAGGGGGGGTTTAAGTGGTCAAAGTGTAAAGTGCTTCACTTTAACACCAGATTCTACTGTGTAGGCCAGTGATTCTCATCGTGGGGTCCGGGCCCCTCCCAGGGGTCCTGCAGGAGGTTAGAGGGGGTCCCCGGCTAAATGATTGATAGTTAGGAACCAAACGGAGGGAACCAAACGGAGAGTGTACAAATGGAACCAAATGGACCCTTTTACGGGTCCATTTGGTTCCATTTGTACACTCTCTGAGGGAACACTGGGAATTTTACAGTGTGCAAATAAAATGGGGGTCCGTGGCCTAATGCATATCAAACTGGGGGTCCTTGACACGAAAAAGGTTTAGAATTACTGGTGTTCACTAGCAAAGATGCAACACAGCAGTAAATCCCAGCCATGGGAACATACAGTAGGTCTATACGTTCCCTATTCTCCCTCTATTCCGCCTGATTAGGCAGAATAGAGAGGTGTTCACCTGAGACAATTGGGGACTAAAATGGCCCCCGGCTATGTGTGGTTTAATGGAAACCAGCGATCCTCTGGGTTCAGAGGACTGGGCTTGAGAACTGCTGATATAAGGAGGATGGGAGCTCAAGGCAGTGTGCAGCTGCAGGTCCTCAAAGAACACTCTTTGGCATTTCTACTTTATTTCTATAATGACAGTGAGAGAGAGAGAGAGAGAGAGAGAGAGAGAGAGAGAGAGAGAGAGAGAGAGAGAGAGAGAGAGAGAGAGAGAGAGAGAGAGAGAGAGAGAGGTGTGTGTGTGTGTGTGTGTGTGTGTGTGTGTGTGTGTGTGTGTGTGGGGGAGGGGGGGGGGGTGACATGCAAAAAAGAGCCTCGGGTCAAATTTAAACCTGGCCAACAGCAGGAAGGACTATAGCCATATTTATGTGGTATGGACTCTTACCAGGTGAGCCCCAGTTGCAGTTTTTTTTAAACAGGCTGCTTTTAACCACTTATACCTGATTTGTACTTCATCATAAGACAATGTCGCATGATGAAAATAGCCTATATCTACAATCTCACAACGAGTCGCATTGTGATATCTCAGGAACCTGAGATATTGTGTTCACAATGTTGGGTTGGACTAGTCTTGCGTGGCCAGACAACTATTCCACAATCTCAGAAATTAGAAAATTGTGGGAGGCAACAGTCTGGCCACGCGAGACTAGGGTCGGACAGACCAGTGTTTCTCAAAGGGGTACTACGCGGTGGTACTACAGTGGTACTATAGCGGGTGGTACTACAGTGGGTACGTGAGATTAAGTGGAAAATGGAAAAATATATTTTACTCTTATGTTTAATGATAAAACATTGACAAACATGTCAAGCTGCTGATATGTAAGGTGTTAAACCAAATTACATCAAAAATAATTACTAGCACCACACCTGTTATTGAATAGAAATCAATAGTTATTTACTCATATTGACATCAAAACTGGACTTGTTGTAAAGGCCACAGTTTAAAATAAACCTGATTAACCTGATCTGATTTCTTATTTGTAATGCAATATTCTTCAAAAGGTGTGTGTGTTAAGAATATTCACAGCATCAAATGATAAGGTTTTCTTTTGCAGTTATCTAAGCTAAATCAAGTCAATAAAGGGTTACTGAAGCCAGAAACACACTGGGTCAGACAACGTGGACAATTAATGCCTCTGGCCATGGCTATTGGCAGTGGGGCAAACAAATGTGATTATTTTACCAAATGGCGATCGATTTAAGTATTAAATAGAAGCAAAAAAGAAGTAAAACAATCTTCCAGATAGAGATTTACAGAGAGATTTACGTATTACAGCTTGCCATAGGCAAAGCTGTAATACGAGATAAATTACAATACAGAGAGAAGCAACAAGTTTGAATCACTCAAGTGCAGTAATGTCCCAGGGGGGTTGGCAGACACTTGAGGTGACATCTCTCACCAAGGCACACACAACCTCATGCACAACCTCATGCACACACTCACACTCATTCACTCACTCACTCACGCAGGTGTCATGCATGTAATGAATGCTGAGTACCACACACAGTCACTCACAGGGAATACCAAAGACCCATGTGTCCGTGCAAACTCGCACACGCACACGCACACACACACACACACACACACACACACACACACACACACACACACACACACACACACACACACACACACACAGGTGCTGTGCATATAATGAATGCTGAGTACCACCCATAGTCACACTAAGGGAATACCAAAGACCCATGTGCACACACACACACACACACACACGCACACACACACACACACACACACATACATACGCATGCACATTTACATTTCACTCTCTTCTTTCTTTTTCTTTCCCTTCATCTTTCCCTCTTACACTCACCCACTTACTCACCCACATCTCATTCTCTCATTCTCTCTCTCTCTCTCTCTCTCTCTCTCTCTCTCTCTCTCTCTCTCTCTCTCTCTCTCTGTCTGTCTGTCTCTCTGCACACAATTGCTTTTCATGTCCCCTATTTCCGTTCTTTCCCTCCCTACTTAGGGAGGGACAAGAGGGGAGGAAATTTCATCTTTCAGACTTTCACCCATCATTTTCTCTCTCCTTAGAGAGACTCTCCATTTCTTGATACACAAGCTCATCAGAGGCGGGGGGGGGGGCAGGCGCTACAAAGTGCACTGTGGCGTGAAATGTCTGGAGTATTGTAAACGGCGTAGAATGTGTCCCACTGGAGTCTGTGGTAGTCAAGCTGATGTTTCCGTGTATACACGCTTCAGAAGATGACAAGGAGCGGCCTTTGTCTTTTGTACTTTGAAGTAGACTAAACCACAATGTTTTTTATCTATTGGTATTTTAAAAGCACTCTCGTCATCCTAATGGACTGCAGTCTGCAGCTTATTTTACCGCAAAGCTAACGTTCATTTCTCATCTGAGAGGACTCAGGAGGCAAATACTCAGGCTACTTAAAGACATGGGCCTTCACTGTAAATTGCACCTCCCACCCTGGGAAAATGTTCCAATGGAAACCTTATCACCTACTCAATACCTACGTAATCTAAAATCCGAAATGCTAATTTAACTCTGAGAATGTACAGTACCTTTGGTTACATTCTGAGAGTTTCAAATTTATACTGTACATTAAAGATCTTTACACACTGGGGGCGTGAGCAATAAACTATATTAAAACTATATTAAAACACTGGTGGGTATTTCACATCAAAACAATTCATATAGTTGATGCATCGTTCATACAGGTTGATGCCTTTATTCGTGCTAAAAATCAAAAAAGTTCTGAAAAGCGATTACATACTTTTATATTCATGTTGTATGTACTCTTGACAAGAACAACAGTTTGAAAAAATATATTTTTGGGTGAATTAACTGGACGGGTGAAAACAATTATGCAGAATTTTACACAAACATAAACTAACACTAACAGGTGTCCATATTTAGTCATTTAATGATAAAGGCACCAAACTGCTTTGTGCTGAAAGCCAAAAAACATGTAGGCATACTCTATAACAGTGGTTCCCAAAACGGTGTGCCATATGACAAGTCCAGGTGTGCCTTGGGATTTTGTGAGAACCACAGATTATTATCGCAATACAACTTTACACATGTTATTGTTCTGTCACCTGTTCAGGTTAAGATTACCCCTAGTGGACATTTTAAGTATTGTTTCTTCTTTAAATTTAGTTTTCCTTAAGTTTCACTTTCTAGCCTCCACATAAGAGCAGAGAGCAGCAAACAGTGCGTATGCAAAGCAGTTTCCTCCTATCGGCTAAGCCTATGAGTTGATATGTCTGTAAGTAAAGATGTAAAACATTGTTGTAATGAGAGTTTTCATGTATAGGTTGTTCTTTGGAAGGAAAATATAGTTTTACGTTGTTTAATGAATGTAGACTACACATTAATAATGAGTTAATATTATCAAGAAATGCTTCTGTGTTCACGCCTAGAGGGTGCTCTCCCATAGCGAGACCTCTCGCTTCGTACTTCATATAACCGGGGTTACGGTAGTAACCAATAGTTAGTTTGAAATACTTGCCTGCTACCATACTTACCTACCTATCATGTCACCTGTGAAGAAAAAGGGTTACAATTCATAGACATTATGTTGTTATAAAATTAAGTAATTATAACCAGGGCTGTATTGGTGTTTTTTTTTGCTAATTCTAATGTCTCAGGTAGGAGACTCAAAAGGAGTCTCTTTGAGTCTCCTACCGGAGAAACCACCGGTCATCAAATTATTGGCTTAGGAATGCGACAAAAAAAAAAAAGAATTCAATGCTTCATGGGGTGTGTAATTGATAGAAAACAAGTCATGTTTTGGGTGAACTACTCCTTTAAATTGGGCTGTAGTCGACACCACTGGGTTTTTGTGTGTCAGTGTGTATTCTGGGGGTGGAGACGCACATTATCATGTCAAGCCAACATTTGCACCCGTGGTTTTGGTTGGCCAATGTACATGTTTTTTCAAACATGGGGGCATTTGACTCCATGTATATGCATTTGACAGAGGACCCTGGGGTTTTTGTTGTGTCTGACATCAGTGCATGTTGAAGCTCAAATCTCCATATATGTGCATTTGATTTATGTTTTGTCTAACATCAGTGCATGTTGATCTCCATATGTGCATTTGACTCCATATATGTGCATTTGACTCCATACAGTATATGTGCATTTGATTTATGTTTTGTCTAACATCAGTGCATGTTGATCTCCATATGTGCATTTGACTCCATATATGTGCATTTGACTCCATATATGTGCATTTGACTCCATATATGTGCATTTGATTTATGTTTTGTCTAACATCAGTGCATGTTGATCTCCATATGTGCATTTGCTCCATATATGTGCATTTGACTATATGTGCATTTGCCGGGGCCCGGGGGGCAAATAGGATGACTGCCATGGAACTCTATATTTGGACTGATATTATAGTGACGACACAATGACATCATAGTGACAACATAAGCATCGAATCAGCTTGGCTTAAAAGTGGACGACACAGCGTGAATGAGGACAGACGTCAAGCAAGCCTTTAGTGTCTACAAGAGGAAAATTCCAGAAGAGAACCATAGACTTAATATTCTACTGGTAATCACACTGTAACCATTCCTGTATTGTAAGGTCACGCATCATTAGTTAGATTCTTGGCCCATTACATCCCATGGATAGCAGCAGCTTTGACAATGAACTATTGCTCCCGACAATGAGCAAGCAGCAAGGAGACACAGAAGACCCAAGATCTACAAACAATCAACCGTTTACCAAGACTTTAACTCAATCCGAGGTACAGAGACGTCAGATAACTGACAAAGGAAAGACAATTCACATCCGTAAACAATGTGACAAGAGTTTCAGTCATCTTTCAAGCCTGGAGAGACACCAGCATATCCACACTGGGGAAAAACCTTTCCACTGTAAACTTTGTGACAGGAGTTTCAATGTGTCAAATGACCTGAAGACACACCAGCGTATCCACACTGGAGAAAAGCCATTCCACTGCAAACACTGTGACAAGAGTTTCAATGTGTTAGGTAACCTGAAGACACACCAGCGTATCCACACCGGAGAGAAACCTTTCCACTGTAAACTTTGTGACAGGAGTTTCAATGTGTTAAGTAACCTGAAGACACACCAGCGTATCCACACTGGAGAAAAGCCATTCCACTGCAAACACTGTGACAAGAGTTTCAATGTGTTAGGTAGCCTGAGGAGACACCAGCGTATCCACACCGGAGAGAAACCTTTCCACTGTAAACAATGTGGCAGGAGTTTCAATGTGTTAAGTAGCCTGAAGACACACCAGCGTACCCACACTGGAGAAAGACCTTTCCTCTGTAAACAATGTGGAAACAGTTTCAGTCAGTTGTGTCACCTGAAGACACACCAGCGTATCCACACTGGAGAAAGACCTTTGCACTGTAAACATTGTAACAAGAGTTTCAATGTGTTAGGTAGCCTGAAGGAACACCAGTGTATCCAAACCGGAGAAAAACCTTTCCACTGTAAAAAAGTGTAGCAAGAGTTTCAATGCGTTAGGTGACCTGAAGAGACACCAGCAGCGTATCCACACTCCACAACTCTGTCCTCCAGAGGATTCTGAAATCATTTAAAGAAACACTGTCTGAAAAAAACTACCAGGCAGCCCAGATGAAAGATATGGCATCTCCAATTAGACATAAGTCTTGACCAAATATGTAGTTGTGTGGAACAGCTGGAAGGGATCTGGAATCATTACTGGAACAGATTTGGAATAGATATACAGTATGTGACTGGGACTGGTAGAATATGACTCATTTGAAAAAAAAAATAAATCGCGGAAATTAAGAAAATAGGTCTGTTTTTTCCTATTTTTTTCAAATTAAAGACTATTCTGTAGTTCATTATTATTTTGTAGTTTATTTCACAATGTTAAAAAGCATTTTTGTACATGGAACTACTTACAACTTTACAATATTATTGTGATTTCATTTGCATATGTGTGCAGCGGAATTTGTCTTTGCGTGGGGAGCACACAAAGAGAGTATATAGGGCTGAAGATCTACAAGCCACAGAGCTTGTAGATCTGCTATTTTCAAAATATTTGTATGCATTTGAAAACTTGAAATGTGACATTCTGCATAATGAGTACTTTTACTTTTCATACTTTAAGTACATTTTATACGTTTGTACTTTTACTCAAGTACATACGGCACGGCGGCCAATTTTGAACATTGATACATTCTGTACCCTCCAACGTCCAAACATCTCCTAAATTCAGCATTTCCAGTTGATAACATGCTATCTACAGTAAATTACGTTTGAACTGTCTCATAAATCCACCGTTTCTCACCGGTGAAACGAGTGTTGCCAGTTATGCCAGTTATGCGAGAGAGAAATAAGCAACCAGCTCTATGAATACAGGCGCAAATGCATCGCTTAACTCATTCACTGCCAAGGATGACTTTTACAACCTTTTTTATATTATTATTATTTGCACATATCAATATATCAATACTTTGTGCGCAATCATTTCCCAGTACAGAGGCAGATTCTATACCGTAAAATAAAAAGCTAATATTTTGCACACCTACAAAGGCGACAGCCAGGTGCGTAGGAGAAGACCAAATGAGGGTCCCAACATACTGAAAAGAAAAACTTCGACACACTGTCTTCAAATGCAAGAATAAAGTTTAATATTCCCATTTTCCCCCTTTTTTCTTGCATTTGAAGACAGGCCTACATTGTCTTGGTTTCAGAGAGCATGGTAAATATGAACTTTTGTGTTTATATTCCATTATGTCCGTTTTGTTTTTGCGCACGGAAGAACGCACGCTTGACGAACGTCGTCAAGGGGCCTCTGTTTCCTCTCAAAACGTTGCGTATTTCAAAAAAGAATGTATTTTTTTTATCTATACTTGTAATGTGATTATTCAACACGTTTTATTTTGAAATTGTACTGCTGAAAATAGAAGTAGCCAGGTAGCCTAGTTGAAACCACTTCACGCTATTGGAAAAAAATCTACTTCTACGGAACGGGCACTGAATCGTTGATTATTAGGGGGCAGCCCAGGAGCCCCCCCCTGCCTCTGGGCTCCACGCATTTGCGTGGTTTCCGTAGTGCATTAAACCGCCCCTGAGTTCTGCTATGTATACAGCTTGTGCCCTGGGCACAAAAAGTTAGAAAACCACTCTCTATAATATACAGTAGAGTATGGCTATGTCCTGTGTTGATATATATGTGGTCAGCACATACATGGGAGATCATTAGGATGTCAGGCATCACAGGCAGACAGGGATTGACTACAGCAGAAGACTATAAGTAATGCTTTGTAAATTAGAGGTAAGCGGACACAAATTCTAGCCTCGACCCAAAACGGAATCTTCGCTCCAAGGCAAGACTGGAAAATTGTCTGCACATGTGATGACATTTCCCACAAGATTGCAAAAACATAGATCAAGCACACAATCACTCAACTCAGTGTGTGTGTGCGTGTGTGTGTGTGTGTGTGAGAGAAAGAGAGAGAGAGAGAGAGAGAGAGAGAGAGAGAGAGAGAGAGAGAGAGAGAGAGAGATATGGTGAAATAGTAGGGATGGCCCTGTACCCCCCTGTGCACCTGCCCAAGTCACTCTGTATTCTTCCCCAGAGCAGTGTAGACAGATGAGGAAGACTAGTTAATCCCTTTTACACACACACACACACACACACACACACACACACACACACACACACACACACACACACACACACACACACACACACACACACACACACACACACACACACACACACACACACACACACACACACACACACACACACACACACAGATGATAAGAACCTGGCCACAGGTTCTCTAATGATGTCAGTGATGGGAAAGTCACGGTGAAATGACACCCGCAGGGCTGATAATCTGTGTGTGTGCGTGCGTGCGTGCGTGCGTGTGTGTGTGTGTGTGTGTGTGTGTGTGTGTGTGTGTGTGTGTGTGTGTGTGTGTGTGTGTGTGTGTTTGAGTGAAGGAGGGAGAACATGACTGAGTGAGCGAGTGAAAGATGGAGATGGAGACAGAGGGAGGGAGAGAGATGGGAGAGAAGGAAAAACGTTTGCGCATGGGTGTGCCAGTGGACAAGGACATGTGAGCGCATGCATGCCAAAAGGATGAGGACATATTTATAAGCGCGCGCACACACACACACACACACACACACACACACACACACACACACACACACACACACACACACACACACACACACACACATCCTGACCTTGTGCTTGACTTCAGATTTTTATTAGAACAGAGGACAGCCCAATGATGCCTCGCTACATGGAAACAATCACACCACATACTGTAGCCTCACACACACACACACGCACACACACACCCCCACTCACACTCACACACACACACACACACACACACACACACACACACAGGCAGACTCACAATAAACCTGGGACGGTTAGTCCCCTCATACAAAGAAACCACAAACCAAAGTAACAGAACGGTGGATGAAAACCATTCCTCTTAAAGGTAGGATGGAGGGGCCAGCCATCACATTTGATTTGATTTGCTTGCCTACGCCGTCTATTCTCCTCCACCGTCTCCTGGACGCACGCGCACGCATGCACTCTCCCACAATGCAACAGCTTGACCCCGCTGTCCTTTGTGTCTTTCACTTGAACACATAAAGTGTATGTGCCGACGTGCCGTCCAACGCTGCAAGACCTTAACCTCTCCACCCTCTCTATAACACACACACACCCACACACCCACACACACACACACACACACACACACACACACACACACACACACATGTTAATGCAACAGCTTGACACTTCTCTATTGCCTGTCATATGATCTTTCTCTCTCTCTCTCCACCTTAATCCTCTCCTCATCTCTGTGTCCCTCTCTTATTCTCACATACAGTAATGCAGCAAAATCCAGCTCCCCCTCTTTTTCTCACTCACACACACACACACACACACACACACACACACACACACACACACACACACACACACACACACACACACACACACACACACACACACACACACACACACACACACACACACACACACACACACACACACGTTAATGCACTAGCTTAACCCCTCTTCTTTGTCTGTGTGTCCGTATCTGTCTATTTTCCTCACACATAGCGTACATGCAATGTCCCACGCTGCATCAGCTTAACCTTTCTCCTTTATCAGTGTGTCTGCTGGCCACGCTGCTGGGAAAAAAATACGCCTTTGTTGTCTCCTGACGGAAAATAAAGCTCCATATTCTATTCCACATCTTTCCACACAGTAAAAACCCTTAGTGTTCATTTAGCTATATAATCAATAATTGGACACATAGTTACACTTGCAGAATTAAATTAACTGTTCAAAGTGAAAGCATTGGATTTGTTAATTTATCCATTTGTACCTAGAGCATACAAATGGACGGTAAAGACCCTTACCGGTCCATTTGGTTACATTTGTACCCTCCCAGAGATATAGAACACTTCGGATTTCACAGTGTGCCAGCGTCTTCAATCTGGGTTAAATTGGTCACAGCTGATTGCCTATTTCCATGTGAACAACAATGAAACAAGGTAAACGGCCAAAGAAATACAGCAATTCAAAGCTCCAGTCACAGAATGGCCCGACGTATTGACATTTTCCGCGGTCTCGAGAGTGAGCACTGGCGAGGCACATGCAGTTCATTATCTCAAGATATGTGTGCTTGTGCTCTGCACAAGGCAACAGGTTGGCAATACACACACACATGCGCGCACACACACAAAAGACTATATGTGTCCTCCTCCTACACATACCATCTCTCTGCCCGTGTGGCGTACTTATGAGGAAGTCAGCAGTGCTGAATCTGCACTAAGTCATCACTGTGTCCAAGCGCTTCGATTTTTTCTACCTCCCCTCAGTATCCTGTCCTCTCCGCTCCACTCGCTCCTTTATTGTCTTTGCTGTGGGGCCCGTGGAGCAGATAAACAGGCTTAGTGGCCAGCAGGCCACGTCTGAGGTGGAAAAATCGATGACTGCAAGTGCTGAATGCTACCTGGCTGCCTGCCTACAGGGGACCAGTGGTTAATCCATATCCAGGCCCCTGACAATGGCCCACCACTCTGTTCAGGGTCTTGAATATCTTAAAAAGAGTGTTTGGGGGGGGCGTTCTGCAATAATCCATGTGGAATTTCTATGAAGCAAAAACTAAAACGAGAGCGATTTCCTTTTTTTTCACTGTCACACTTTTATCTTTTTATTTTTGTGCTATATGGAATCCTCTTTCTGTACGTTTCTGGGACAGCCTCCAATGACTGACAACAGAGAGAGATGACGGGTTGTTTATTTATTCATGTATAGGGTGAATGCTGGGGAGCTATAGAGTCAGAACCGTGTGCATTCTCCCATAACAATTGCCGTCGTTTTTTTTATCTTCAAAAGTTCAGCAGTCACAGCTTACAGTTTTGTTGCTTTCACAAACACTTTTGAGTGACTTCATTGGCAGGCAATGCCTGCATACATGGAATGCTGATGAAAGCATTCCCTGGGGACCCCCAGACTATGAATGATAGTTAGGAAACAAATGGACCCTTATGGGTCTGTAACTCAGAGAGTTACATTAACACTGAGGATTTTGTAGATTAGGCAATGGAGACTCGAGTCTCGCAGTGGCACAAATACTAAAAGATCACTTGACTCATGCACATGCCTTATTAAGTAGCCTATAGATTTTAGGGACACAGTGAATTGACCTTATTTACTACCTAGATTCTACAATCGGAAGGTCATATTTTTTTACCAAGAGCCACACTGTGACCGCTGACACACCAAAATGTATAAAGTGAGAAAGGGGAGATTTTAAAGCTGCAACCCGGAACTTATTTTAATGAATTAAACATTATTTTAACCATTATTTTAACCAATCTGTATGGCAGAGTATGTTAATACAATAAAATCTGCAGTTGATGGAGGTGGTCTCCCTACTATTGAGAAAATGTTGTTGAGTACTGGCTGGAATGGATGAAGCTCAAAAGTGCAATAGATCAGTGGTTCTCAACCTTTTCAGGCCGTGACCCCCCAAAATAATCATATTTGAACTGGGGACCCCCCACCCTGACAAGCACTTGGAATGTAGGAGTTGAGTTATTACATTTAGTTTGACTCGGTTCCACAGATAAATATTGTGAAAATAGCAGATCTACAAACTCTGCAGAGCTTGTAGATCGGCAATTTTCATTTTTCCCCCCCTCTTTCTTATATTATTTGACAATTTGGAGAAAGTTTGACGAGTATAGTTTGTTGATTACTTTTTATGAAGTAACGGTCTGTTTTTTTTCTCTTTTCTTTCTTTCTTTCTTTTTTGGGGTATTAAAAAGGTCTTAAATTGTCACTTTACTGTCATCTGGGGACCCGCCCCCCCCCCACATGAAATGTAGCTTTAACCTGCACGTTTGTGTTTGAGTGTGTGTGTGTGTGTGTGTGTGTGTGTGTGTGTGTGCGTGTGCGTGTGCGTGTGCGCGTGTGTATGTGTGTGTGTGTGTGCACGCCCATGCACGTGAGAAAGAGTAAAAGAGAATGAAAGATAGAGAGGAGCAGACAGAGACGGAGGGCGACAGAGAAAAGTGGGACTCCAGGGGAAAGGCAGGTGCGGTGCATTGATTGCGCGCAGCGAGAGACAATTCTTCCAACTGTCAGGAGAGGAGGGTAAAGGCGGTGGAAGATGACAGGAAGTGAAGGGCGAGTGCAACACAAGCGCCATCAGACCTGCTCTTCCACACGTCCTGTAAGTACGTTATCATCGACCATTAACCACAGGATGAGAGTACAGGGCTGCATGCATGGGGCAATTAACCCAAAATGTATCCAAACCAATAATGGACTTCATCTTGCTCATGTAGGTTTATGTATCAACAAATCGACATGAATCAATTATAATAGAGTTTTTATAGTTGACTAGATCGATTAGTCTGATCTGATTAGTCATTTTCACTTTACATCACTCCCAGTGATTCCCAACCTTTTTACTATTTACACAGTAAAGTCCTCAGTGCTAATCAGTGGGGGTAACACCGTTACTGTAATCAGATTACTTTTTTGGGTAACGGAGTAACCTAACCTTTGGCAATTAGAGTACTCGGTTACTTAGTTACCTTTTCCAAAACAATGGCGTTACTTGGTTACATTTAAGGCCTATATTTCCCTGTTCTGTCTGTTGCTACAAAGGAAAAGGAAAATCCATCTGACGCATCAACAGAGACTTGCACGGATGTTACACGAAAGTCGGTGACCGATGCCTTGCAGTCTGTGGCGATTGCGTAATCATTCTATTCAATCATTCTATACGCTAAAAGTCTTCACTTTTGGTGTGACACACGGCTGACAGTATTACTGGTCTTGTTTTTATTACATTAATTTGTCGCATTATTTTTGCATTTATTGGTGAAAGGAGGAGAACGTCAATGCAAATGAGCCTTGGTGAAGCCCAGCTCCTCAACACTGGTGGTCACTCCAGTAGGCTGCACTATTGATTTTATGTTTACCAAACTTCCTCGCAGAGGGGCTTTAATCGTTGGTAAAGCAAACATAATCTAACTAGTTACTTTTCTCAGAAGGTAATCCTGTAACGTAACAGAATCTTTTTTAATGGCAGTAATCCTGTAACGTAACGAGTTACTTTTAAAAGTAACGTTACCCCACACTGGTGCTAATGTAACTCTGAAAGCATTCAAATGGAACCAAACAAACCCATAAGGGTCCTTTTGGTTCCATGTGTACACTCTCGGAATTACAGACCTGTAAAGATCCATTTGGTTCGTAACTATCAATCATTTCGCTGGGGACCCCCTGGAACCCCCTCAAGGACCCCCTGGGGTTCCCCGGACCCTGTATTGAGAGCCCGTAGGGGATATGGTTTTTGTCACAAATAAGGACATGCTCACCTTACTCATAATAGGGGGAAATTGAGATGAAAACGGTATAGCCTCGCTGGAGCATCTCCCTGATTCAGTTGTAACAAATAAAGTGGAGGTTCTCCTTGGTAAAAGCTTGGGGTGGATTTTATTGTGGCTGTAAGGAGGCTGGAGCTTGTCGTAAAGACCATGGATAATCCCTCATCATTACTTGCCCTCCCCGAGTTCTCCCTCTTTCTATAAGCTCACCTTTCTCTCTCCCCGTATCTCTGTCTCACCCAACTATCTCTCATTTACTCTCTCTCTCTCTCTCTCTCTCTCTCTCTCTCTCTCTCTCTCTCTCTCTCTCTCTCTCGCGCGCTCTCCGTCTCTGCCGTCTTCCTATACCATCTCTAATTTCCTCGTCTCTCTTCACCCTGTGCGTTTTAAGCTTAGCTGCAGGTCTTGGTGGACAAAATCAATAGGATGTGTTGAACGGAAGAGTGACTGCTCTCGCGCAAGCACACACACACACGCACACACACGCACACACACACACACACACACACACACACACACACACACACACACACACACACACACACACACACACACACACACACACACACACACACACACACACACACACACACACACACACACACACACACACACAGTTGCACACACATACATGTGCACGCACAATATTGCTCGGAGACAATTTGTTGGAGGGGTCTGTGAAGAAGTAGCAAGGTGGACTTTTGCAGGAGATAAGACACCACTAAATTGCTATCAGGCTGCTGGAGAGAGCTGAACAAGAAGAAAAAAACATCTGTCAGTGCACACAATAAAAATCCTCAGTGTTCATTTAACCATGGAGTGTAAAAACTGACCCACGGGGCCATTTCTTTACACATTATTTGATCCTTCCTCGGTAACTCTGAGA
>NC_137607.1:29017507-29022507 GCF_963280865.1 Gymnoscopelus braueri
TGTGTGTGTGTGTGTGTGTGTGTGTGTGTGTGTGTGTGTGTGTGTGTGTGTGTGTGTGTGTGTGTGTGTGTGTGTGTGTGTGTGTGCACGAGGCTGGCTGAACCACTGGGGCCTGGTGGTCAACAAAATATGTCCGTAAAAGCGAGGTTTTACATTAATGTGTTCACATGTAATTGTCGATAGATTGGCATCAGAATTAAGCAGAAGATATCAAGCATATGAGGAAATTGACCAGTGTCAATATCTTGTCAATATCCAATCCCTACCAGATTCTTTCCGCAGCAACCAGTTTACAAAATAAATATAAAAAATGCTTACAGAAGACTTACTTACTATGCCGAGGAAATTATCCATTTCAAGCAATTCATTAAAAACAAGGGAAAACAGTCCAAGGGAACAATTACTGCTTTTGAGGAAAAGGATCATTACGCGTGCTTTTCCGAACGTTGACATTGCCTTGAGAATATACCTGACTTTGCCAGTGGCAGTGACCAACGCATCTGGGGAGAGTTCATTCTGTCACTGATAAAAAACAGAATGAGATCAACCACGGGTCAAAAGCGACAGAGTAATCCGACTCGCATGTGAGAGTGATGTGTTAAGAGATCTTCAATTCAACGAAACTATTGTGGACTTCTCGGCTCAAAAAGCTAGAAAGAATGACAGCTTCTGAATGACAGAGTCAATGATCATTGCTGCCTGTATGCCTATATTGACCATATCATTTCTATTGTATTTTATTTCATTACTTGAACTTGATGACATGCAATGTACAGTACCTGATTTCTGGACTGTTGAAAATAAAGGTGCTGTGGGAGGGGGGGGGGGGGTACCAATCCCGGGGCCCTGAAAAGTCTTAATCTGACCCTGCACAGACTTCTACACATTAACATCAGTGTTAATTGGAAGGTTTACACAACATCAATGTGAAAATCACAGGCGAGTACTGTATGTTGCATCGAAATCATGTATATTGATGCCTCACACGTATACAGGTTGCATCGAAACTATTCATAAACTGTACGTCGTTGATGCATACAGGTTGATTGGACACGCCGCCAAAAGACGCTAGACACCGATACTGCTTAAACGCGATGCTTGGGCACTGCATGGGAAGAGGAGTGCTGCAGAAATACATGATGACAGACAGGCGCTGGCAGCTCAAAGGGAAAATTCTGCGGACACGGCCCCTTAAGACACACCTTGGTTCGGGGTCTTCAAGGCATCGCTGTGGTCCATTAATCCACCACAGGGCAAGGTCGGTATGAATCACTACCTTCTGATTGGTGTAATAAATACACCATGGCAAATACTGTCTTAAAACCCTCCATTAATACCTGTCCGCCGCCCTATTAAAGCTGCAATCTGTAACTTTTATATCCTACCCAGGATTCGAACCCAGGTCTATCTACCACACGAGAGGCCAAATTCCTACCGCTCAGGCAAGAGGCAGTCCGACTTGGCCTGGGGTGATGGTGCACTTAGGAGCTCATGCTAGTACTACTTGTCAACCAGTTGGTGTCCTAACCGATATCAGGGTCTGAATGTCTCAATGGAAGAGTAGGGAGACCACCTCCAATCACTGCAGTTATAGTGTATTATAGTGTATGTAAAAGAGCTATAAGAATAATAACTAGAACAGATTATTATGAACCAACTAATACACTTTTTATTAAATTAAATACCTTAAGATTTGAAGATCTAGTTGACCTAAAAAATGTGCCAATAGCTTACAAAGCACACAACAACCAACTCCCATTCTGCATTCAGAGGCCGTTTGAAGCTAAAGAGAGCCGGTATTGGTTGAGTGGAACAATAATGCTTAAAGTAACTAGTGCCAATATAAAAAACAATGTGTGTCTGCAAAAACGATACAAATATGGAATAGTTGTGAAAATGATTTAAAAATGTGTAGCTCTATCTGCAAATTTAAGAAAATGTATGAAATTAATATGGTAATGAAATATAATACGTTACTATAACAAATATAACAATATGTAATTATTTCAATTTTAGAAATATTGTCTTTGTTTTTGTTTCTACTGCAATTGTTTTTCTGTTTTACATATATAATCTTTATATATGTAAAGATTTCATCACTTACGCAGGAGACCCGGGTTCAAATCGGGGATAGAAAAGGAAAGTTACATAGTACAGCCTTAACATACTATACCATACTGTAGATTGGTTAAAATACAAATGTATTCATTATAATAAGTTCCGGAATGCCGCTTTAAGTAGTGTGTGTGGTGAGCTCAGTCATGCTTTTCAAATGTATAGACTTCTATCTTAAACATGTGAACCCTTAGCCTGGTAAACCCTCCCTCCGGAAATCTCATTTCCATTTCCTGAAATCAAATGGAAATGAGATTTCCGGAGGGAGGGTTTACCAGGCTAGTGAACCCTAGCATCCTTATTCTGAGCATGTCATAATAGGCTAACATTCCACACAAATAACAGTTCTACAAGCTCTATGTCGCAATTGGCTATTTTCAGCAAAGATACTTGGAGTAGAGAGAAAAAAGGTGGTGGCCAAGGAGACCCCTGGGAAAACCCTCTTAATGAAATTCATTAAATTATTCAATCATTTGATTGCAGATTGCAGCAAATGGTGACAAGTCTAAATGTGTACATTATCCCTGTCCATCAATAGGCTATTGGAGAGTGTTCTTGCCTTTCAAAATTCCCACAATCCCAGTAATAACATGCTGTAGTAAAATCCTCAGCGTTAATTTAACTCTGAGAGTTACAAATGGATGAAGTTACTGAGATTGGTTTTCCTTACACCCTGTTTATACGTGTCAAAGGGGTGTGATCACACATTGCCACTGTAAAACCCCCAGTGAAACCACAATGGATATTAACACACATGTACATACAGAGTGTGATCACACATCACCAACAACTCAGGTGGAAGCGCAAATGCTAAGTATCACACACACACGTACTGTATGCACACACACGCACGCACGTATGCACACACACACGCACACGTATGCACACACGCGCACACACACACGCACACACACACACACACACACACACACACACACACACACACACACACACACACACACACACACAGAGCGAGAGAGCAACTATAATAGCAGCCAGCGGGCTGTAAAAACAAGCTGTGATTGGATTGGATTTAAAACAATCAGATTTCTCCCCAACACTGAACACAGTGTGTGAGATATCTGATGGCTGTGTGCGCTAAGGGATTGCCCAGGGGACGGTCAACACACACTATTTCTACCCTAAACACACAACAATGACACAGAGAGACGCGTGAAGCATTCATGAAGCATTCAGACAATCTGCTGTCTTATCTGTAGCATCTGCTCTGTCTCTCCTCTCCCCCCCTTTTCCCCCCCAATTTAGTAGTTATGCCAATTGATTCCTCCTCCTCCTGTCACTATACTGACATGGTGTATCCTACTGACTCACCTACCAGTAAGGAGCCCCACCGGGAGGACGCAGAGCCTTCATCCTATACTCCTCCCGCCCAACACTCCCTGCCGACAGGTGCTGCTCCCAGCCTGTAGGATTATGTGCGGTGACAGTCATCACCCTCTCCCCCAAACACAGGCCAATTGTGTTCATGTGTAGACACTCGACAAAGCCGGATGAACCACGGTGGATTTGAACCCACAACCTCCGCGGTGGTGGGCAGGAACTTTACCACTGCTCCACCGGAGCGCGCTGGATTTCAATTTTCGTACACCCACGTGTTTCCATCACCGCCTTTGAAACTCGTGCAAGAGGCACGGCAGTCCAACAATAATATATATGACCTTGCCATTAGCGGTCTTCAGATCATTATTCTAACAAGGATTCTGAGTGGACAAGCAGTGGAGGAAAGTAGCTGAATACATTTACTCAAACAATGTACTTAAGCGCACATTTTAGGAACTTTTACATTACTTGAGTATTTCCCATTTTTTAAAAATACTTTATACTTCTACTCCGCAACATATCGGATGCAAATATTGTAATTTATATTAAATTACAATTATTTTACAGCTTTATTTAGTAGTTTTGCAAATTTAGATTAATGCATTAATTGATCAATTAAGAATAAGATGTATTATTATACTGGACATTATGCTAACCAGAAGCACATAAAGAAATTGAAATTACCCCCACCTTTACCAGCTGCAACATTGATGAACACATTAATGCACTACTAATTATAGTCCAATAATATCATTGTGAAATGGGCCATTCTGCATAATGAGTACTTTTACGTTCGTTAATATAGGTATATTTTGATGCCAATACTTTGTACTTTCTGAAAAATGAGTACACACACACACACACACACACACACACACACACACACACACACACACACACACACACACACACACACACACACACACACACACACACACACACACACACACACACACACACACACACACACACACAGAGGGCTCTCAAGAAGCATCATAGCAGGCCTGTGAATCAGGCAGAATCCTATCAGTAGCTGAGCAGAGCGAGGTCTCAATTTGCAACCTTTGGACCATTACACTGTGCAGGATGCAGTGACAACACACAGGGGTCACCTCTCTATCTGTGCAGCCTGCAGACACACCGCCTGCACCTATAATTCCCCACGGCCCTATTCACAGTATAATGGCAAATACAAAGCACGATTCATTGGCACATCATGCTGTCCCAGCCACACAGGTTAATACCGAGCCATGGCCTTGAATATGGAGCAATCTGCTTATGTCGTGTGTGCGTGCGTGCGTGCGTGCGTGCGTGCGTGTGTGTGTGCGTGCGTGTGTGGCCTTGCATGTATTGCATGTACATTTGTGGGTATCCATACATTATGTGTGGGTATGTCTGTATACAAAATATGTCTGAATATGTGCGTGCGTGCGTGCGCTTATAGGTGTAAGTGGTTATGTGTGCATGTGTGTGTGTGTGTGTGTGTGTGCATGTGTGTGTGTGTGTGTGTGTGTGTGTGTGTGTGTGTGTGTGTGTGTGTGTGT
>NC_137607.1:29025007-29092507 GCF_963280865.1 Gymnoscopelus braueri
AGATGTTAACAACTCCCACTGCATAATGCAACATATGGGCTCCCTGCCACAGTGTCTGCACACACACATACAGGCAAGCACGCATACACACATGCACAGCTTTTTCACAAGCCTATGGACACGCGTGTGCTCATAAATGGACACAGATGCTCACACACCAATCTACAGACACGCAAACACACACTTTGAATGAAAGTATAGTCAAGGTAAGACATCGCAGAGGGACACACGTGCATGAGCACGCGTGTCAACCGTGCATCCCACCCTCCTCCCCGGCCGCTGTCTTTGTTTGGAGAATTGAGCCGTATCTCATAACCCCCCATTGATCAGGAAGCAACCAGAATGCAAAGGGAGAAAAAAAACAGCGAGGGAAAAAGAATGAGGGAGAGAGAGTGGAAGAGCAGAGAAAGGGCAGAAGGAGAATAAGAGAGAGGGGAGGTGCGCACGGCACTTTAAATTAGGCCTGGCTTCACTGCCTATATCTCTGCCTGGCGTGTTGGTGCGTGTGTCTGGACTCAGCATACAGTACTGTTGATTTCCCCTGGGCCGCCCCAATATGCCTGTTTTATTGTTATGGCCTATTAAACCTCTATGATGGAGGGGCCAAGCTTGAGGTGGCATCTGCTTGCCCCACACACACACACACACACACACACACACACACACACACACACACACACAACACACAACACACAACACACACACACACACACACACACACACACACACACACACACACAGACACAAACACACACACACAGGCGCGTGCGCACGCATACACACACCTCCTGCCCCAGGTGCGTAGTGGGGCTAACTTAACCAAGGAGACCATTTGATGCGGAGCAAATAACATTCTCTAAAAAGGTCAGAGCAATTTAAGAGCCTTTTTATTGTTTCCTGTGATGGCCCACAGCTGTGGAGACCGGAGGTTTTTATGCAGCTTTTATGTGCTGCAGTGGTGAAGTAGTGCTGTGGTCCGAGTACATACAGTACGCAGTTATACTGTAGCCACAGGAATAGAACAGATAGCCGGGTATTCCCGCTGCGGTCGACGTTCTTAGGATCTTAGTGGATATTAAGTCTTTTCTACCATTTGCAGACCGTGAAAAGGTCATCCATGTTTTGTTATCACGATTATACTACTGTAACTATGTGTACTCAGTGCTCTGTCAAATAAAAGCTATACCTCCCGTCTCCAACGAGAAATGCAGCCATATTGCACCCCTCCTTGCTTCTCTACACTCGTTGCTTGTGGCTGCTTGAGAGTTTCATCAGTTTGACTGATGACTTTTAAAGCCTAACAGGGCCAGGCTCCTGGTAGGGCCCTCTTGGTAGTTCCTAAACTTGTCTCATTACCTGGGAAGATTGGGCCTTTGCGGCCTAGGGACCAAGGCTTTGGAATGAGGCGAAGTAAGTCTTTTAAATTGCTTTTGAAAGCATACTTTTATCTCCCTTTTCCCCCTTCTTTCATCCTTTAATCCTGGTTCCATCTCATTTAAAAGCACAATTAAACTTTGGTAGATATTTGGGTTGTGTTGCCATGACGTAACCCCAAATATTTGCAGATTATCTTTGATAGTTGCTCAGTAGATTACAGATTCATCCCACATATTCCCCCGTTGATTTACATTGCATGGTGAAATGGGTCTCAAAGTCACACTTTTAGCACACAAAATGGATTCTGCCAATCTCTTCCATGTTATGCTGGAGTTATTTTTATTCTGTTTTGTAAAGCACTTTCTATAACCTTGTTTCAAAAAGCACTAGTGGATAGATGAGTTACATGGACTTCATTACTGACACCCACAATCCAGAATGAAATGTAACTGGTAGGAAGGTAATTAGGACAGAGCATGACATTAAACACTGTTTTGACTGAATATTCCAGCGACAACTCTGCGGGTGGATCGATACAGCTTTTAAAAAACTTTCGGCCAGTGGTGGAAAGTAATTAACTATAACATTTACTCAAGTACTGTACTTAATTACAGTTTCAAGACTTTTACTTGTTACGGACCATGGTATTGATACTTTTACTTAAGTAAGGAATTCCACTACCGCTTTCAATTGCAGTCCTCTCTGCCTCTGCCTGCACAGCCGCAAATAAATCAACAGTCTGCTGACAGCTAATCAAACTGGGATGTTTCTTCTGCTTTGGAGCAGGAAGACATATTGAAGTAGACACATAACAGACAGAACTAAATATTATAAACACTTACCCTTGTCCTTTTGCTTGGTTTCATCTCTTTCTTGCTTGAATTGCGCAAGCGCGTTGAAAGCCAACCTTTTTCTCCCTGTTGGCCTCTGCCCCTTTTCTCTGTAAAAGACCCATGCAAAGAGTTAATGTGAGGCGAACCGTGCTAATGTTTCTTCCAACCAAATGGGCTCATCAAGCCAACATAATTAAGCCTTTAGTGTAGATGCAGTGTTTTCTCCTTTTTGAATTCAACGGGGGGACGTGTTTGCAGTTGTATAGGCGCATTCATGCATATACTGCATTCTCGCAAGACCGAATAACCTTTAGCATCTTCCCACAGATTACATGCCTCAACAACGGTTGACACCATCAGCTGAGGTCAATGCATTTCACCACTGTCCTGGTGAAACCTCTCGTGACTTGATTTTCCAAAACCACAGTGAAACTTTTGTTGGTTTCTAATGGTTTTTATTTCTGCATTAGCTTGGGCCAGTATGTTCCTTTGTTCACTTTTCATTTATGGTCTTGGTTTTGTTTTGTGGGTATTTGGTTTTGTTTTGTGGGTATTTGGTTCTTTTTTAGATTCACCATTGTTTCGTTTCTAATCCATTTAGACATTTTTTGCTCGTCTCTTTTGAGGTGAAATGTTTTCATGGGCTGCTTGGATTTTGTCAAGGCAGCCGCATAGCGTGTGACTTTTTTCAACTGTTCTTTCTGCTTTTTGTTATTGTTCGACATCTAACTGAGTAAAAGAAGAAGCTCTTATAATTTGCATTTACCATTTGTTTCCATAGCAGCTATTACCATGAATGAGACAAATGTCAAGGTATAAGTCGTGGTAGAGAGGAAACTGAAGATATTAAGTGCCTTCAGGCAGTGTAACTAAGTACATTTAATCAAGTACTGTACTTAAGTACAATCTCAAGTTACTTTTACTTTACTTGAGTATTTAAATTTCTTGATACTTTATAAGTATACTTCCACTACATCTCAGAGTCAAATACTGCACTAGTTACTCCACTATAATTATTTGACAGCTTTAGTTATAAGTTACCTTGCAGATTTAGATTATTATTACAAAACATACAGTAACCACTGAAGTCCTATTTCATACATTGGCTATACGAAAATAGCAGATATTTTTCGAAAAAGTTTGAAACATTTTGAAACATTTTAGTACTTTTACTTTGGTAAGTTTATTTTGATACCAATACTTTTGTACTTCTTCTCAAATAAAAATGTAATACAGGTCTTTTACTTGTGTGACAGAGTATTTTTATATTGTGGTGTTTCGCTACTTATACTTAAGTAAAAATACATCTGAGCACTTCTTCCACCAACTGGCTTCAGGATACAGACCACTGGCAATAATACGCCCAGGTCATTTCAGTGAACTGTGTGCAAGTCATTTCAAATGAACTGAGCTCTCTGTGATGAATTCATATGCAAAGGACGAAATAAAAGAAACATGATTGCGGCACACTCACAATGGCTAAAAGAGATTCTGTGTGTATCACATTTTCAAAGGGCATTACAGTGGGACTAGCTTCATATAGCCATCGCTAAAATGTCAAACAGCTCCGTGTACTAAAGGACGACAATGAGACGCCAGTGAATGGACGACTAAACAAAGACTGAATGTGATTAGTGTGCTGCTGGTGTGAAGAGATAAAAGACACGGTAGATGGATGGATGGTTCGAGGGATGGATGAGGCTGTGTGTGTGTGTGTGTGTGTGTGTGTGTGTGTGTGTGTGTGTGTGTGTGTGCGCGTGAACAGCATTTGTTCATGCATATGTGAATAAATGAATTATAATACACCAACATATGTGTATGCCACATGTGTTTGTATGGGGGCGAGAGAGAGAGAGATGGAGTGAGAGAGAGAGATGGAGTGTGTGTGTGAGAGAGAGAGATAGAGAGAGAGAGAGTACTTTGTCCTATGCTATGAGAAGCTCTATTTCTAAATGTCCTGTAGATGCAGCATCCACTCATAGAAAACAGGGTTCTGCATCAACACATTTTCCATAGACTCATTGTAATGTATAGGCTAAAAATTACCATTAACATCTGCACGGGTTTTGAGGTAAATGCAATGAATCCTGGGCAGTAGTCTATTGACTACTGCAGAGTATGGCTTTCGTTACTGCGGTTGTGTCAACATTACAAATTCTTTGGATACCATTTTCACCAGAGGAATATGCACATGCACTCACGAGCCATCCTTCAGTCTAGGTATAGAACTTTAAAAAATAGTACTCTTCAAATTAGTGCATGGATGGAAAACTGGATAGTAGACATACTTGTAGTGGTGGGCCATTTTTGTAAAGAACCATTTTCTTCTTGAAAACAAGGATTCACATGTTTGAAAACTGATTTTTACCAAGGAAATACCTGTAGAACCTGCTCACTCACTCATTCACCTGTCCACTGAGTGCAAATTGGCCAAGTCCTGACGTCACTGCCAGTAGAGGGCGCATTCCACAGGTTCATGGCTTTACTTTTTGTATTGATATCCTCATTGGGGAATATTAGATCGCTTCATATAAGAACTGTGTTTCAAAAATAAACACACCACCCTGGCGTTTTTACTCAGATGGATATGAAGCATCGACTGAAGGTGTAAATGTACACAGTAAATGTGTACATTAGGAGTACACCTAAGAGTAACACAATATAAACACTAGAAATGAGTCAAACAACCCAAAGACTAAATTTCCCATGAACGCGGCTGCTGTGGGGACAGTGATTTCAGACCCGGAAGTAGTAGTTCTTAAGACTTTTAAGGCAGAATTAATTCCATTTTTCCATTTTCGCCAGAAACAGGCTGTATCAAATATGAATGAATATCATAAACGATGCGGAGCCACCCCCCTGACAAAAACGCCAGGGTGGTGTGTTTATATTTGGAACACAGTTCTTGACGTGATCTAAGATTCCCAAATGGGGATTTCAACACAAAAAATAAAGCCACGAACCCTGGAACAGCGCCCTCTACTGGCCCTCTACTGGCAGTGACGTCAGACTTCGGTGCTCTATAGAGCGTCGCAGTTCCCGCCCACTTCCTGTTTTTTTTGGTGCCGGAAGAAAAAACTCAATGCATTTTTCCATTGACATTTCCAAAAATATTTATATCTATTAATTTAAGCCTCGAATCAAGCCATCATGACATGACATGAATCATGACCATAAACGTTTGATTCTGTGATTTTTTTTTTGTTGAAAACGGCAAAACAAAGGGTATTTATTAAATATAGTATATCATATAATTAAATATAAAATAAAAAAAAATCACAGAAAAAAACGTTTTATGGTCATGATTCATGTCATCTCGTGATGGCTTGATTCGAGGCTTAAATTAATAGATATAAATATTTTTGGAAATGTCAATGGAAAAATGCATTGAGTTTTTTCTTCCGGCACCAAAAAAAACAGGAAGTGGGCGGGAACTGCGACGCTCTATAGAGACACACGGCCGGAAGCGGAAGGCCTACAAATCCACGCCCACTTTTGACACTCGGGGTCCGTTAGAACGATGAACTGCAGCTCTCAATGCAATCTCTATGAGAGGCATTGTGAAATACCGTCATTTCACTGGTTAACTACTGAGGCTGTAGCGATTTTTGTTGTGTTCTAATAATCTGTCCCATTTGTTTAATTTGTCCTTTTTAATGTCCCATATCTTTCATCTCGATATACTACCCACAATATACTATAATATACTCCATCAGTATGTCAAAACCGCTAGCATCGGACGATTCAGAGTTTAAGTATATACGTCACGGACGCATCCCTTGAGGTTTTCAATACCCAGAAAACTGGCGAAAGTGGCCGTTTTCAATAGGTTTTGGTCATTATCTCTGGAACAGAAGGTCCAATCTGCTCAGTTCAAAGCTTGTTGGATGCGTGACTTTGAGGACATTAAGCACGCAATGACACATTTTCTTTTTTTTTTTTTTTTTTAGGGGAGGCGAGATCTTAGTTGGGCAGGCGACCGCCTCTCCTGCCTCTACAGTGGGTACGCCACTGGTTGGCGCTCGGCGCTCGTAAAGACAGTGATGTCACTGAAATGCCCGTCTGCTGTCTACCCTCTGCTGTGCTAGCATTATGGGTAACTCGTTAAAGTGGCAAATTAAATGTGAAACACATCAACTATTAAGAAAACAAGAAGATATGTTGACAAAGACACTCCATACATTTGGAAACATATTTTTATTTAAATCAATATCGTCTTCAGTTAATGCAGGATAATTTTAAAAGTAGGCTAACTTTCATATCCTCTCATAGGGAATGCATTGGCAGCTGCTGTTCATCGTTCTAACGGACCTCGAGTAGCGGCGCTGTCTCAAAAGTGGGCGTGAAATTTGTAGTCCCCGTGTGTCTCTATACAGTACCAACAAGTGATCGCAATATATGACATAAAAAAAGAAAGAAGTAAAGTGTGTATAGGACCAGAATAAGGGTTCCCTATGATTAAAGCTCTCTCTTTTTTGTACAAAGTGTTGAAAAAGAAATGAAGTCGTGGTAACGTCATATATGGTGTGGCCACGACTTAATAACGTTTGCGCACGAGATCCTTAAGTTGACCGTACGACTTAATAACGTGAGCGCACGAGATCTGTATGTTGTGATCGCGAGGGGCCCCATAGATTTGATATTAAAACATCCACGGCACATTAAAGATCTGACAGACTCTACAGTGTAGAATTCCACCAGCCAAGTGATTACACAAAGGAAGCCTTGGGATTCAATGTGTGTTGTGCCTGTGGGACACCCTGGCCAATACTCTGGCCACCCTGGTAAAACATCCTAACGGTCCAAGCATCCTAGACTCTTCTTCCCCCTGGCTCCCAAGCTGTGGAATGACCTCTGACCTCTCTCAATCAGAACTATAACCTCACTCCCTATAGCATATAGCATACCCATATCTCTTCTTATGGCCTACACATTTTCCCTCTACACCAGATCTCTTCGTCGAAAATAGCAATTTTCGCAAAACGTTTTCCCTCAGAATAGAATCAACCCATTAAAACCGGGAAAGCTTAGATTTAAGCTATATATATATATATATATATATATATATATATATATATATATATATATATATATATATATATATAGCACATTGGTTGGCTATAAAAGAATGCTGATCTACAAGCTCATATGAGCTTGTAGATCTGCTATTTTTGAAAAATCGTGAACATTTTTGCAAATCTTTGAATGTATGTATATATATATTTAAATTAAAAAATATATATATTTTAAAAAAAAATTAACTCAAATTTTTACTTCTGGGGGTCCCTGGAACAAACGGTTTTGAGATGGGGGGTCCGTGGCCAAATACATATCATTTTGGATGTCCTTGACATGAAAAAGTTTGAGCACCACTGATATTATACAGTAGCAACGTACAGTACGTTCTACAGAAAACTGTTAGGATTTAGAAGACATTTGTAATGGGTTAATGTGGTTAAGTGACCTTTTACCCTGCCGTTGTCGGCTAGGATTCATGCCTTCACTCTGACCTTGCACTTCAAAGTTGCTCTAGATGAGAGCGTCTGCTAAATGCCTGAATGGTAAATTGCACGAACGTGGGTCTGCCTGTTGGCAGGTGTCAATACATGCACCCCAGGCTGATGATGTCATGCTGCCACATTGACCTATCACGCTGCTCGGTGCCTTCGGGAACGGCATTGATCTGTTTATCATCACTGCAAACAATTGCTCGGGGTGAATCGAAGAATCCTGCATTAGTGGAGGCTAATTGCTTGTCCCGGTCAGCTTTATGATTCCAACACAACCACTATCTTTGACGAGATGGGTTGTAATAGCTGAGCGAGAGAGAGAGAGAGAGAGAGAGAGAGAGAGAGAGAGAGAGAGAGAGAGAGATGGGGAAAGCACAGAGAATGAGAGAGCGAGAGCCCAGTCTGTCTCCTGGTCTGGGTTAATGTAATGGGTGCTGGCGTGCGCTCATGGGCCCGTACGCGTGGGACACATCTATCAGTCATGGAGGACCAGAGACCCGTTTGTTGGGTAATGGCCCCCCGCTTCAAAGAGAAGCCATTAGCATTAGCATGGCTGCCGTTACATAAACAGACCTAATGGATTATTAATTCTCACGCTCCACTGAACAAAGTGGACTGCGGGTTTTGTGTGCGTGTGTTCGTGCGTGTGTGTGTGTGTGTGTTGGAGGCGGGGGGGGGGGGCGTATGAAGGAGAGTGAGACTGCATGGAGAGACATCAACTTTCAAGGATTAGTTTCACCTTGGAAACGTGCCAAAAAGGTTCCATGTCTGAGGTCAAACTGGGATTTGGGAATGCTTGAGATTAAATGGGCCGTATTATCCAGTGGGCTTTCAGATATCTAACTGCCTTGGGTCATCATATCTGCTAGGAAGCAAGTAAACAAAGGCTGGAGACAAGCTAAAGCTCCTGGCAGCAGCATCCTAATGTCAACAACATTTAGGAATAGGCTCTCTAGCTCCTGCCAGTGATCCACTAGGGGTGGTATGATTACTGCAGAGTGAACTCACACGTGTCGAGATTTTACTCAAAACTCAACGAAAAGAAACTTCAAATGAAATAACTGCATTCCGCTCATTAAATTTTCATGTAATGAGGTACTAAACCTTTCTACTAGTACTCTCCGCTCTCAGGCAATTTAGCCAAGCATAACAGCTCATTATGACTGCGGACCCTCTTCTGTGATCATAACAGCTTATTGCATTTTGTCGCTGTCAGGCAGAAACCTTGTATCTCCATCTTTTTATGTTTTTTCATAAATTAATGCCCCGTTTTATGCTTCATCGTATGACAGTGGTTGTGCACACACAGGTCCTTTTTTCCTTAAAAGTAATGGTTTTGGACATACAAGGTTTCCACCCGACAGAACCAATTTGCTAGCACGCTTGTATCGGATCATAATATGCGGTGAAGGCTTCGCTTGACATATTTTCAAGTGATCAGCAGTTTGGTGTGCTTTGGAATTTTATTGTCTCACCAAAGTGGGCTTCAGTGCACCAAGAATGTTGGAAACCCCAAGGCCGGCTTTAGCCTTTGGCAATAATCTTCTGTTGCTGGCCAATGTGACTCCTGGGGGTGTCCATGCCACAGCAATCTAAACACCAGGCTTAATGGCTTAATAGGTGTGTTTTTGCACACATTATTTAAGGCACTGGTTCTCAATGTGGGGCCCAGTTGAATGATTGATAGTTGGGACCTACACACACACGCACACGCACACACACACACACACACACACACACACACACACACACACACACACACACACGCACACACACTATGTGAGCAGGATGGGTCATACAAGGCCAGCGGTGTCCCCAGTATCTATGGTGCCGAAACATAAAATAAGGGTGGGGCGCCTAGTACACGTCTCCGGGCATTAGCCTGTCTCCGGATCACAGTGTACAGAAAACGAGCTGGAGCAAAGTCCGTGCCCAAGTCGACGCCCTGTCATGAACACAGACCAGAAATGTTCGCGTGACTACAGCCAGGGTTCAGAAGTTGAAGGGGGGAGCAGCGGCGGCAGCCTTCCACCGGCAGCTGTGGCGGGCGTGAGTCAGTGCTGGAGAGGCTGCCCGCAGAGGTTGGGTGCAGGGCAAGCTCACCGCTGCCTTGGCCATTAATTCGGCAGTGGAGATAATGCGCGACATGTGGCCCCCCGCGCCCCCCTTCCACATTTGACCACATAATGATCATTCAACATGCAGCATGTATTATGAAAGAGCAGCCCTACTGGAAGTTAATTGGCTTTTTGTGGGGTGGGGGGGTGGGAGGGGGCGTCACGCTTGCACGGATGAACTAGAGGTAGTCGCCAGCCACGGCTCGACCACGTGATGGAAAAGTTGTATGTTTATGACCAAATGCGATGTTATGGCATTAAAAAAAAACAGCCAAACGTTTCATCCACTAAATTTACATTGGCAGAAGTTACCCCGTTTATTGCCGGAGGCAAGCTAAACATAAATAAATAAATAAAAAGGTTCAAAACACATTCCTGCGTTTGGAACGGTACAGCGTGACCGTCACGAGTCCTTGCAATGTGGAAAAACAAATGTGTTTATGTATGCAGGGGAAAAACAGAAATCAAGCTACTTCCTCGTAACAAATGGATCAGGAACTTTTATCATCTGATATCAACTGTTTCCATTGTTGGTGGGTGGAGTGGGACTCGAGTGTACTACTTAAAAGCCTAAGTGAGGGAGGGGTTGGATGGGCACAAAACGGTCTGTCACGGCGCTTATACCCTGCTAAACCAGCCATGACGCTCTCACAGCACACACACACACACACACACAGTACACACACACACACACACACACACACACACACACACACACACACACACACACACACACACACACACACACACACACACACACACACACACACACACACACACACACACACACCTAACTCGGCACCCGATTCCCACACTCACTCTGTGATCGCGCAATTTACATCGGCTGATTTACACTTGGTTGCGCTGTGGTGTCGCGCACCAAAAACAGCTGATCTACAAACTCTGCTATTTTTGTTGTGCGACACCGGCGAGCAACTATACGTATAAATCAGCCGTGAAAATGTTGTTTTCACATCAAAGGGCCTGGCTGGCACAGTGACTGCATTGATGCCCTGGCATGAGCGCCCAGGGTCCAAGGTTGACTGACTGGCACATGCTGGTGGCCGTGGTGTGTACTGACGGGCAGTGAAGGGGTGGTGATGATAACCATAGGCTGTATTCCATCTGTATTCTGCCAGTAGACATGCTATTAGCTTATTATTCAAAAAGGCCAATTGTGGGGAACAACATCTCTTTATTGATTTGACAAGTGTTATGGATCTTCATATGGATGCTAGGAAAAGGTCAGACAAACACAAGCAATTGATATTTTTTTTTAACTCCTATTCATTTGGCTGTATTCACATGGTCAATATTGTTGGATAGCATGAAGGTAAGGGTAATGGATGCAGATATTACTTTAATTCCTGTTTTAGTTAAAGATCAGTAGCCATATCTGTAATTTGATCAAGCTCAATGGAACCTGTTCGATTATATTCATCAACTTCCCCAATCAAAGTTAAGTAAGTATCAGGGGAACAATCTGCCCAAGATAATGGTATTAACTTGCAATTGACCTTTTCCTAGACAACCACAGATCTTTGAAAATGTTCAATTCCTCATAATATAGGCTAATAATAAATGTAGAGCATAGGCCTCATACACATCATAATGACAATGGACTTTTATGAGCCACGTGGGAATTTTGCATGATTGACATTACATTTCCATATCTGCTCCATGGCTCATTCTATGGCTCCCAATCTCACAGTTATTTCCTTTTACATGGGAATTTACAGTATATATCATGTGTAAAAAAAGACCCATTGTCATTACTCATTTCTAAATCCATACGCTATGTCACAGCCTGTAACCTTTGCTCCCTAGACAGTCTTCCCAGCGAGCACCACTTCCATGGAATTAAAATGGATAGGATGGCCATACACGTGACCGCACGACACCTAAGATGACTGCCGTAGAATGTTCTTAATATATATTTTAACATTGCCATGGAAATGAGGCTAGCATCATGAATGGGCAGCACATGAGAAAGATGGAAGTTTAAATCAACTCCCACTGAATGGTTCAGTGCTTCACTCATGTGAGGGCAGCTCTTCGAGGCCCATTTACTGCGACACTCATTTCCAAGACGGTATTATCAAGAATTTTAGCTGAGTCTTCAGTACCGTTTGTGAAGTCTTACTAAATACTTTCTATTTCAATCCTGCCCTTCATTATCGGGTACGCAGTGACCTTTGATTCCCACCTCTCACTTAAAGCACATTCGTTATACTTTATACTCTTTCCTGATTCCTTGGAAGACTAGTAGTTTTGCTTTCTTACTTAAATTGTCTTTTTCTACGTCGCACCACCGATCCGAACAATACGTCTGAGTCATGTGTCGGGGGCTTTGTCAGAGTACCCGTTGTACCCGTCTGTCTTTGTCCCTTTTGTGCCCATATATGGAGATCTCTGTATCTGTCAGTCCTTGTCCCTTTTTTGCCCATATATGTCATCCGTATATGCTCATAGATTTGGAATATGGGCATGTCATAATAAGAAAAACATTCTGAAAAATTAGCCCAGCTCACAGCGCAACCTTGTTACTTCTTGTGTGGATTTAGCTCCTTTTCGTGGCTTTGGACCATGAAAAACGAATATTTGGACGTCCAGTCATCTTTTGCCATACCTGCACTGCCACAAAAAAAAGGGAAGAGTCCTAGGGTTTCCACGGAGGCAAAAATCCAATGCAAAAACAATAGAGGAGGGAGACCACTGTATAATGCAAAAATAGTTGTAATGCCTTCAAACAGCTATTTTACAACTTTTTGTATAGGCAAATGAACAAACGATTGGCTCAAAACCTTACAGAATAACTACTCAGCACTACAGGTACCTGCACTAAAATACTTTAACCATAGCTTTGTGCTAGTACAGCAAAAACTAGATCCTCGGAGCACAGGTCTCCGCCAGATCAGGTAGGTTATTGTGGGCCAGCAAAGTTCGGAATTCGGAATCAGGATGGAATATGAAAAATCGGACAGATCCGGCTTGATCACTTGACTATAGAGATAATGTGTACCGATTTGCTAGTGTTTGGACAAAATTTTTAGTAATATTAAAAAATAAATTGTGCAAAAATTGTCAAAAGGGTGGATTTTTTTCCTCAACTTAGTGCGAATGTGTGTGAAATTTGGATAAAATCTGAAGGAGTAATATAAAAAACAATGTTTTACATAAGTCGGCCTGGCTACTGGTGGCACTATAAAAGGCAGATGTGAAAAATGCAGGGTAAAGGTTTTTCCTTGGCCTCTAGGGAGTGCGCATACAAAGTTTTACGCAGATGGATGCAGTTATAGCTAAAAACGAGAATCGGCCAGTTATAGCGCCACCATGAGGCTGATTTAAAAAATGTCTTCCTCGGCCTAGTGGGAATGTGTGTGCAAAATTTCACAGAAATCGCACGCTGTGTTCATGATTTGAGGCAGTTTGTTCAAACCGGAGCACTCCTGCAAACTTTGGAAGCCAATCTTAGCCAATCAGGATTATGAATCTGAAAGACCCGTTTCATTTAATGACTATAGAGACACTGTGTACCGATTTACGTGATGTTTGGAAAAAATCTGTAGGAGTACTGTCAAATTTTTTTGATTTTTTTTTGCAAAAAGCGGCCCCCTGGTAGCGCTATAACAGGCCGATCTGAAAAACTTGGGACAGAGGTTCTGCTCTGGCATCCAGGGAGTGTGCGTACACACTCACGGACGGACGGACAGGGTGCAAAACAGTCTCTGCCCCGCCTTCAGCCTGGCGGAGAAACAAAAACAAGTATGTGTGTCTCAAAGAATAGACTCCTGGGGAACACCGGTCAGCAAAGTATATACTGTAGGGTTTAAAGGAGAAATTCGCCCTAGGTCGCCGCCGCCATTACGGGCACCGCCATTACTGTTTCACAGAAATCACGTTTGAAATCTCGTCTTGCTATACTTCCGCCTTCCGTCCGGACCAATGGCGGGCGGAAGTATCACGTGACGAGATTTCAAACATGATTTCAGTAAAACAGATCTGTAAACAGTAATGGTGGCGCCCGTATAGCAACAGAATAGCACAGACAATTTTCGAGCGACAGAAATAACCGGAATTAGCCAAGAACAAACAACTTCCGCTCTGAGCTGCGGGGGGCGGGGTCCCCGAAATCATTTTTTCTTTTATTTATTTAATTTTTATCCCACGATTTTGTAACCCTATTTTTTACACCCAGTGCCAATTGTCTATGTAATCCTGGGCACTACCTTCCCTCTGCCAACCTAGGGAGGCCAGGGCCGAGCTCATGCCTCCTTCAATTCATGAGAGCCAACTGACCTTCTTGTCATCTGACAGGGGAGAGTTTCCCTGGTTGGACGTAGCGCGTGGGTCCCCGAAATCATAACATCGCTCGTTATGAACTGGGGGTCCCGGACCACACTTATGATGAGATAACGACCTCAAATAAAGATAAGGAAACGCCTAGGGCGAAATTCTCCTTTAAGTGGTTAACACTCCAGATTTTACTGTGTGGATGAGGGAGAAACAGAGACAGCGGGGGGGCTGTGAATAGAAAGCCAAAAAGCGCTGAGGACATTATGCATGGAGCAGACATGATGGGTCCCAGTGTACAAGCTAACGAAGCGTGGAACAAGGCACTCTGCATATGAAACGCAGCCATGCAGCAAACACACCACGCACACACCACCACGCTCAAACTGACAACTTATCAAAACTAAAACGACAGGCCGCCATCACACACACACCGCCAGGAAGGAATACACAGAGGAGGAACGTATGAGCCCTCCTGCCACACACACACACAGAACACAATATCATAACCTGACACCTACACACTCACACTCACACACACACACACACACACACACACACACACACACACACACACACGCACACACGCACACACACACACACACACACACAGCATGGAGCTAGACATGCACCCTGGCGCCACTGATATGGTTATCAATCAAATATTATCTCATAAGATTTGTTCCAGATCTCTGAACGTGTGTGTGTGTGTGTGTGTGTGTGTGTGTGTGTGTGTGTGTGTGTGTGTGCGCGTGTGCGTGTGCGTGTGCGTGTGCGCGTGCGCGTGCGCGTGTGCGTGCGTGCGTGCGTGCGTGCGTGCGTGCGTGCGTGCGTGCGTGCGTGCGTGCGTGCGTGCGTGCGTGCGTGCGTGCGTGCGTGCGTGCGTGCGTGTGTGTGTGTGTGCGTTCCATCTGAGGTTGGGATCACAGACCAATCAAGCCTCTAATGATCAAGCAGGGTAATTAAGACCCAGCAGAGTACAGCTAGCTGCACCCCGGAGGACCACACCCCCCCAGCCCCCCCTTACAGGTTTATCATTCCACAGTCTTAACTACACCAACAGGTACTGGATCATTCCTGTTAATTAACTCCCAGTAGCCACAAGTGCAAGATCAAATCTGTTTGGAGCTAATCTGGCAGCAGGAGCTCACAGTTGTTGAGATAAAATGGAGATAAAACGACCGCATGGAAGTCAATGGGAAAATGACCCTACTTCTCACTTGATTTATTATCTCAGTAAAACAATTTTCTAATGCAGCGGTTCCCAACCTTTTCCAGATCAGGGCCCACTTGGAAATCTCGAAAAGCGTTTGCGACCCACCCGTCTGACCACTTAACACTGGAGCCAACAGGTGGGCCGCGTGCATTTTCAGAGCATGTCTATTTTATTGGCCAAGCAATCGATTGTGTTCTGGCTTGGATCAATGGAACTAATGTAGTATACTTTAAGTTCCTATTTATCGGTATCACAATGAACTCTTTTTTCAAGACTTGAAAGAAAAAGAAAAAAAACGCCCACACCGCCAAGGACGAGATTTGACACAAATTGTTTTGTTGGGGGGAAGCGGGGGGGGGCTGTGAATGATCCAAGCACCACCGAAGAAGAGTACACCCTGAAATCACATGATCACAAAAAAAATTATCTAGGCATCTTTCATGTTAAAGGATTTATAAAAGTCTTTTTTTCTCGGCTTTCTGTCGTTTTTCTGCTGTTTTTCTGCTGTTTTTCTGCTGTTTTTCTGCAGTTTTTCTGCAGTTTTTCTGCTGTACATGTCCCATCATGTACAGCAATAAAAATAAACAAGCCACATTCAAACGGCCATAGCTCTGGCATGGAGGATCGCAGCCGGACAAATTTCCCTATACTACCGGACCCCCGTTTTTTCAAAGGTACAGTAAAATCCCCGTTTTCACTGGCAAGGGGACCGAAGGGCACCAAACATCTGCCAAAAAGAAACAAAGACTATTGCAAAGACTGTTGTAGTAGTAACGGAAATAGCGCTACATTGTTGCGTAAATGTGTCGCAAGCAACGCTCGTCGCTCACCCCGTGGCCGAAGCGAAACCTTTCAGCATGCTACTCCCCTGTTCAGAGGGCAACCATTAGTTGCATTCTAAAGAATGATGCAATGACTAGTCGATTTAATAACCAATCATGTATAATACAAATACACAATTTTTGAGTTTTTCTTTCCAAAGCTTTAAAAAAAAGCTAAAATAACAGATCTACAAGCTCACAATGTATTGCATAGCAAGCTTGTAGATCAGCTATTTTTGCTATTTTTGTGCAACACAGTTGTACTACAAAGTATAAAATAAGGCTTAAGTGGTTAATCAGTTTAGTTGATTTGAATAAATCTATTAGATTGCTTTTGTGTCGCTTCGATATACAAAAATATTAATATATAAAAAGAACATGATTATTTGATTAATGGCAAAAGTAATCATAGAATAATCACTAAAAAGACTTCCCCTGGGGAGGAGGATAGTGTTGCTCCCTGCGCTCTCATTTGCTTAACTTTTGAGGTGCTTGCAGGGAGTGACAAATTCAGAGCCAATAGACACCAAAATCAACTGTGTACTGTACTGTATGTATACGCTATTCATTGCCAATAAATCAGACTGCTTCACCTGTGTTGTCTGACTGAACTCAAATTAAATTGTCTTTCAAAATATGTTGTCTTGAACAGTCCAGGTTTGGACTTACTTGCCACTACAGGATGCGCAAGTGTCAAGCTCTTAACCCTTGAGAGTTTACTAATTTAGTCTGTTCAAGTACAAAAAAATATCATCATGTACAGCAATAAAAATAAAGAAAATACATCAATAACAATATGAAAAATATATTAAATACTTGATCATTTCAGATTATATAATGAAGTAAAATAAACAATGCTTGCTTAATAATGCTTTATGACTCCAATACCAACGTTCCCCAAACCCACACCCATGCTTGGCCCTACTAAATTATATGAGAGTGTCTGAATGCTCCCCCATATACAGTACCTAAAAGTAGACAGCAAAAGGTGTGTGGTGGGTTTGACAAATTCCCTCCAGGGCTCACCCCGGCGCCACAATGGCGTGACAAGGTCCCGGCCTCCCATTTATCTTAACGGTAATCAAATTAGAAGAGGGTCGGTGCCGTGCGTGTCCGGCAGGTCCCCGGCTCAAATTGTTTGCTCACTTTCAGTAAAAACAATGGAGAGACGAAGGTTAATTGGGCCATAATTCACTGCCAGCGCCTTGCAGTCTACTGGTGAAAGGGTAGGAGGGGACGACAAGAGGGTGAGAGAGACACGGGTTAGGGACAGAGAGAGCCGTGAGGGACATAACACATAAGAATGGGACAAGAGGTGAGGCGAGAAAACTTGGGGGAGGACAACAAGGAGGCAAGGATGGATGGATGGAGGGAGGAGGTAAAGTGTATAGGGAAGGATGGAAGGTATAGGAAGGAAGGTCCCACCATGGAGGAGGGACAGAGCAATGCACGGAGAGATGGACAGACAGGACGAAGGAGGGAGGGAGAGATAAAGTAATAGAGCGAGAGAGAGCGGGCTCTTTGAGTAATGTGATGCGATGCCCTCCCCTGGCTCCCCGAGGTGGAGGAGAGAGAGATTAGCTGTCTGCTAACCCCCCGAACCCACCCTCCCATGCAGTCCCTCCTACTCTAACCCCATCTATCAGCCTCTACAAGGGGCCACTACTCCAACAACATGCTGTCACACACACACACACATTCACTCAAGGGAACAAATGCACGCACATACATCCAGAATGCACAGAAACACACTCCCAGCAAGCACACGCACACATGCACATACACACAATGTGGGAGGAACAAGAGTGCCCTCCACCATTCCCCCGTTACAAATTCCCGTCGAGAGCAGCCATATTGGAACATGTACAGTATCAGCGACATGATTGGTATCCCTCTCAACCGCACCTCTTCAATTCGGCCTGCACACGCACGAGCACACGCACACACGAGCGCACGCGCACACACGCACACACACACTCTCTCACACACACACACACACACACACACACACACAGTACATCCATCCTAAATTAAAGCGAGAGAAGAGTCCCTCCTCAAGCTGTGACCCTGGCCTGCCTCTCATGTCCGCGGTCAAGGCATAATCATTTTTCTTTTCATTTTTCTTTTTTTTTTTCCTTCTCTTTTCTATTTTCTCTCCCATATCTTTCTTTATCTCTCTCTATCCCTTTCATCTTCCATTAACCAGTTTTCCTCCCCGCCGCCCCTTCGGCTTGCAACTCTTTTGATTGTGCAGCTCTCCCTGTCACACGTATTGAATACAGACATCACAGCCTGCATTATTTCCCATACTGAAGTGCATTCTGTTTTTCTTTTACCCGAGGCGAGAATAAAAATGCACACGTGTTTCATGTTAAGATTTCAGCGTTAACAAGGCACAGTTGATTTGATTTGCCCAGAGAGTAGTCTTATATCGAACTAAATGCACATTTGCGCGCCCACACACACAAATATATCCACATACTTTGATACACACACACACACACACACACACACACACACACACACCCAAAGGGCACCATACAACGCGTCAGCCTGTCAATCAGAAGCCAATAACCACCCCAAGGCAGGAGCTGCTGTAGAATATCACAGATGAAATTGCAGAGGAAATACTACTGGCCCAGCTATTATTGACTCGTCTGCATATCTGCTGCTCGGTGCAATATCCCAAGTGCAGATGATTGCCCCGGTGGTGTAGTGCTGTGGCCATGAGGCACAGGCCACCCGCTGGGACACGCAATCATAAGCAATATTTTCTAATAATATCTTTGGTCCTTTATTGGCCCCCATGTCATCCACATTGATGTCATTGCAGCAATCAATACTGAACCCCCAGTGCAGGAGGTACAGTACCGTAATACCACCTCTATTTATAGTAATAATACAGTATAAACTACTGTATGTCTTTAGGTTCATATACTGTCTAGTGAGCTCCATTGTTTCTCTGTCCATTAGTGCAGTGTCCCACCTCCACCGCCGGCCACCATCACTGGAGGGAGGCTCTTCTTTAGCCACGTGAACCCTAACGTCCCTATTCTGTGGCGAACATTTGGTAAATATTTGCAGATCTACAAGCTCACAAGCCTGTAAAACTTAGCTCGACTATTTCCGGCGAAGAGATTTGGTGTAGAGGGAAAAAAGGAGGGGGCCCGGAGTAGACCCCTGGGGGACTCCGGTCAATGGCCTGTGAGAATGCCTGATTTAGCGGTTGGAATTAGTGCAGAGACATGGTATAGAGTTCAACCAGACGGTGTGTTTATTCACCAAACACCAACTAAGACAACATTAAATTCTGTCACCCTCTTGGCATGATGTTGTGCAGCTTTCCACCCCTCCGCTCACTGTGCCAACTGGCAGCCTTTTATACCTAGCTGCAGCTAATGAGCCTGGACTGCTCCATTCCAAGGGGTGTATTCTAAATCTAAAACATTATAAACACATGATACCAATACAGTTAACCCACATACAAATATATTATAAAATTCTTAAGAACTGCAACAATATTGATGCTTTATCCTTTTTCATACTACACAACAACATACATATTAGCAATAGCAAAAGCACATCACAACCCCCCTCTGACATCCTGACTATGTTAAGCATTCAATCAAACTCAACAATAAAACTTCACACTGCAAACATATTGCACTCTCCATATTGCACTGAGGTAAACTGTGCAAATCAATGAAAGTGCAAATGTGCTGTGCAAATTTCATTCAATAAATAAAGGTTGCATTAAATGTGCCAACATATATGTAACAGAGGACCTCTGTTACAAGGCCCTAGTGTTTAAGTGGTTAACTGTCACGTCAGGCAATCTAGTATTGTATTTCAACGTCGCGAACCATTAAGTAAAAGCTTTCTACTGCAAAGCACTGCATGGGAACGATTTGGAACTTTGCTGTTTTCGATGGGTCATTGCTGGATAAGCCACGTTAAGACAGATAACATGCCATGGGCATGCAAAGTGTAGGGGTTCCCGAGTCATCCTCTGACTGGTCAAATTGCATTCCTTTCATCACCAATTTCCTCAGGGATAAATCACTCTCAATGGCTGTCCACCAGCAAGGCATGCTGGTCAATACTAACACGCTCACATGTACTGTAGGTCAATATAGCCCGTCCTACTAGCGTCCTAGTGTTCCTATGAAATTTCAGGGCATGTTCCTATGAAGCTATACTGGCAAGACACTGTGTGCTCTGTAATACAAACATGCTAATGCTTACAATTACTGTATACACAGTACAAACCTGTACCTCCTCTATCTTCACTGTTCGACTTCTGCTCTTTCAATGAACAATACATTTTTGAAATGCCACAGATGTATTTGTTTGTACAGTGAAAAGGGCTATTTCTTGTGAGATCAGTTACAGATGGTGTGTGGCCTTGTGTGTGCATCTGTGTGTGTCGGAAGGGTGATAAGGGTCCAATAACGGCATGGTTTCATGTGAATTTGGGACTTCATGCCAGTCTATGACACCAGTCGTCTAAGACTTATTATGACTCCATATTTGGGCAAGGTTTCTGCCCGAATCCAAGACCATACACTTCCATGCACACTTTCAGCTTGGTTCTGAAAGAGTGTAGTCGATGATGAAAGAGTGCACACATTTGAGCAATCTAAGGCTCCTTTGACTGCCATTATATAAACAAAAGTTAAAAAAAAGTGAATACTTCTAAATTATTTCGAAGTATAGAACATATCAACCGAAGTTTTTGAGATTCTATGCATGTGAGCTGTTAAGAAAGTTAGATCGACTATTTCCGGCGAGATTTGGTGTAGAGGCTGCCTGATTTAGCGGTTGGAATTAGTGCAGAGACATGGTATAGAGTTCAACCAGACGGTGTGTTTATTCACCAAACACCAACAAATGCCCACTGAGCTGTGAGCTGTTAAGAAATTTGCTCCAGACAGACACACAGACCCTTTTATAGATGGCTACCTTTCAGAGCCAATGCGTAAAAAAAAGTTTACGGCATGTCTACAACAAAATTACCGTTATAGATGCTTCCACCGTGTATACTTTCAATAAATACACAGTGGGAGCATCTATACTGTAACAGTGTGTAGATACTCTTTTGTATTCTTGGATAATCTTTTATGCAGCAGCACCCGTATAGAATTTGACTTTGGATGTGCATTGTGCATGCCGTGCAATATCCTGGACTGCTATAAGACTGGCATGAAGCCCTGGCCCACTTTGGGAGCTGTGGGAGTGACAGGAGTAAATTTAGCAGTAACTCATCCAAGTAGAGATGTGCCCGCGAGCGAGGGAAGGAGAGGAGAGGAGAAGAGAGGAGGGCTGCTGCTACTGCGCGTCAAAAAGCAGCTCATAACCCGTCAGCGTGCGTTTCCCATGCTGATTAGGTGAGTCCCTGGCAGGCAGGTGTGAAGAGAGAGAGAGAGAGAGAGAGCAAGGGGGAAGACATGGTGGAGGGGGATATAGAGATGTAGAGATGCAGAGATGAAGGGAGGAAAAAGGAGGCAGGATAAAACATAAAAGGAACGCATGGCTCAGACAGGGAGTCCTGTGTGTGTTCCGTCTGTTTATTAAGTCTCCTCCACTGCCACCTGGCCCGCTAAACAACGTAACACATTCATTGCCAGGTATTCTATTAATTAATCAATTTATCCGCCACTGCCAGCGTTTTACCTTATTTCGACGATCCACAGAAAAAAATTATCAACGCGGATGTAAACAAATGATGTCTATGTGGAAAGACGAGTCTCTCTTCTCGTAGCGCCCTCTAGCGTAATCACTAAAAACACCAGATGACGTAACATTACGTCATTGGCGGTCCACACATAAGTATTACTTGTGAGGAAACCTAATTTTAGGGCGGAAATTTCATAGATACTGTATCTACAAGCTCACAACGTGTTGCAGCCAATTTTGATTTGCAACACGGCGCACAACCAAGTATAAATCAGGCTTAAAATCACTGCTGAACAGAGCAGGAAAGGAGGATTTTGATTGGAGGCTTCACCAATTATATATAAAAGAATGCATGTTTAATTTTTTTTTAAAGCCAGTTGTGCAAATGTAGAATCAAAACAGATGTGGGCGACACAAACGTCTTTGAACAAAGGGAGGCAGCAGGCCAATGCATTACGGACGGACGCAGTAACCTATATGTTCACCCAATCTAACCTGGTTCTCTCTGCTATATGGAGGGGAAGAATTGACCATTTTCAGACGGGAAAGAAGACTTAGTAGTGAAATAAAACATAGCCAGGGGGTATTGCTGCATTAATTCAGAGAATGCACCACGCACATGCACTCTTATAGGTAGCCACATAAGGACATGAATGTGTGCAGGCACACGCACACGCACACGCACACACACACACACACACACACACACACACACACACACACACACACACACACACACACTTGTGTGTGCACAAGTAGTGAGACGCATATAGCAGCCAAATCTCATAAGAGGGAATGGGCACTGACAGAATGTGCAATCAATTTTGTGACTGTGGCCTAAGGCAAGACCGTTAAGGAGACGAATGGAGGGAAATAGAGCCTCAACAGCCCCCGACTCTACCTTCCATACTTGGGCACTCTCTTTCTCTCTCTCTTTCTTGCTCTCTTTCTCGCTCTCCACACACACACACACACACACACACACACACACACACACACACACGTTTGTATTGGTATACTTGTGAGGACATCAAAATGTTAGGAGAGCAACAAAAATGGCCAAAAACAGCTGATCTACAAGCTCACTACGCGTCGCAGCGCACCATGTTGCGAGCTCGTAGATCGGCTATTTATCGGTGAGCGACATTGTCACGTATAACTAAAGTATAAATCAGGCATAACTCTAACTCCAACCCCTAAACCTAACCTTTAAACATCGAATCCTAGCCCTAACCCAAATCTGAATATTTTCCTCATTTTAAATCTAACTCTAAACAAACAGAAAAATTTAAACCCATAAAAACAACATTTTCTCTTGAGAAGACCAGGAAAATTGTCCTCACAATGTCTATTTCTCAAATTGGACTATATATACTTGTGGGAACATTTGACCCTCACAAGTATAGTAATACTAAGCACACACACACACACACACACACACACACACACACACACACACACACACACACGCAGAAGGCCCCAGTGGTCGCATGCATTAGCCTCACACCCAACACCATTCCCCTGACCCCTCCCCGCTGGCACTCAAGCCATCACACTCCAGTTCACGTGAACTGCCACAAATTAACCAGTCGCCCCTTAACCTTCCCGGAGCGTGGCATACATCAAGACATCTGTCCGTCCAGCCCCCCCCCCCCACACCGAGGCACACTGTTCCACACATGCCTTCTTTTATACTCCCCTGACCCCTCTGTAGCCTCAAGTACTCTGCACTTAAGTAAAATGTTGAGGTACTTTTACTTTATCCACATTCTTTTGTTGATAATTTATACTTCTGCTACACTACAACTCACATACATATTGTACATTTTACTCCACTACAACTATGTGAAAAATGGTGCTACACGTTGCATCATATCGCAACACATTGTGAACTTTTCTGTATTTTTTTATTATTATTGTGAAATCAGTCATTTTGATGCCAATATGTTGGTACTTTTACTCAAGTAACATTTTGAATACAGTACTTTTTTACTTGTAACACAGTATTTCTACATTGTGGTATTGCTACTTTTACTACCAGAGTACTTCTTCCACCGCTGCCTATAGAGTATACCTTACAATCTGTCACACCGGGGGGGGGGGGTGCCCTTTCACTCCACTGTAAATCTTTGAAAGACACAGCTAGAAGCAGTTTCTCGTACAAATCTCTCACAAATTACACCACTCATGACTGATACATGACTATATCAATGTATGTATGCCAGTATACCAGTGTTTATACCTCAGGGGTCATTCTTACCGGGTGGGGAGTCCTCTCAAGCAGCATCTTTAGGCCGTAAATTCAATAGCGGAGGGGAGGAGGTGGTGTACATGCTAAGTTGGGGTAGATGCATGCAGGGACACAGATGCCCATATTGTTTTTTTGTTCTGAAAACGCATTTTGACCCATATGGTCAAAATGCGTTCAAGTCATCAAAATGATTCAGAGGGGTTGATTAAACACTGTGAGCAAGTGAAATCTCTTTAAAAAATCATCCCCTTTTGTTACAAGCCATTCATATTTCACAGTCGAACCGATACCGTTGACCAATCACTGTTGGGCGGCACAGGAACAAGGATAAATAAAGGCAGGCAGAGAGAGAGAGAGAGAGTGAGAGAGAGAGAGAGAGAGAGAGAGAGAGAGAGAGAGAGAGAGAGAGAGAGAGAGAGAGAGAGAGAGAGAGAGAGAGAGAAAGAGAGAGAGAGAGAGAGAGAGAGAAGAAGTGAACATGCATTAATTAACAGTCATGAATTTTGTTCAGTAAATTATATTTGGACTGGTTAAATTGGGGTTTGAACCAGGGACTGTACTGTGCATTGTAAGCATTTGTATTGGTACTTGAGGTACATAGTTACTTTTCAGCACCATTGAGGAGCCAATGACTGACAGGCTAGGTATCACCAGGTGCACTGATTGCTAGAGTGCAGAGGGACATGGGTTGATATTAATGGTCTTAACTCAAAATGTATATATCACACAGCTTAGATTTTTTTGATATGATATTTTTTCAGAGATATCATATCTATCGTCATAAAGTGAGTCACTCAGTCATAGAGTCTGCACTCACATTCTATGATTTGGAGTTCTATACCTTAGTTTATACTTCTGTAGTACGACGGTTTCCTTCGCCAAAAATAGCAGATCTACAAGCTAACAACGCGTCTCGACCGCACGTCCGGACTGCATTGATTGCTTGAAGATCTGTTCCCAAAGTCCCCGCCCCCTTTCTTCTTGGCAGCGAGGGGATCGTCGCTCTTGTCAGTCTGCACAACAGCAGTAATGGACGGAGAGTCAGGCTCATAACATTTGGATATTCCAAAACCGACAAGGTGCAAACTAAAGTTAATTGCAAAGTTTGCAATGTTCGAACGTCACTCGATATAACTTTTAACCAAACGCGGGTGAAACAGCCAAGGTGTCCCCGCATAAAGAGTGCACGCACGCACATGGATCGACGGACCTCGCGTATCGATTAAAAACAACAATTCGCTTACAAAAGCTTATCAACACCATGAATTAACATTGGCTGGATGCATATGCATATCAATGATCCATTGTGTGACCTGCTAGTCTACTGTTACTAGGTAGGTAGGTGTAATAAGCTACTGTCAGCAGTGATGGAAAAAGTACTTAAGTAAAAGTATCAGTACTGCAATGCAGAAATACTCACAAGCTCACAACGGGTCGCAAAGCGACGCGTTGTGTGCTTGTAGATCGGCTATTTTCAAATAGCCGAAGTATATAGGGATAAAGTGGTTAATGCGTGTTTTGTAATAATACAAATCTACAAAGTAACTAAATTGTAGTGGAGTAAAAGAACAATAGTTGCCTCTGAGATGTAGTGGAGTAGAAGTAAAAGTACTGAAAATTTCAAATAATCCAGTAAAGTGATAATTCCTCAAATTTGTACTTAAGTACATGTACTTAGTTACATTCCACCACTGACTGTCAGATGTTCTGTCTGAAGCAGTCTGTTACACTACTAACTCACCATCAAGCAGCCTACACTGAATGTCACATGATGCAACAGCTGGATAAAAAGGAATAGATTATCTATCTATCAGCAGCATAAAAAACTAATATTATATCTACATCTATCTATCTATCTATCTATCAGCAGCATAAAAACGAATATTATATCTATATCTATCTATCAGCAGCATAAAAACGAATATTATATCCATCTATCTATCTATCTATCTGTATGTAGCCTGTCTGTCTGTGAACACATTAATTAATAAGATATGATGATTCATTATATTATATAATATAATGATTATACGTGCCCCATGATCATATCTTATAAAAATGTTATAATCATATAATATAATTAATCATCATATATGTTATTAATAATCATAAAATAATAATAATCCTAAAAACGAACATAAAAAATGTATGGTGATATATATCGTCTATCGTGATATTTCTTGAAAAATATCGTGATAGTATATTTTTCAATATCGCACACCCCTAACACAGCATATGAGTAATCTGGTTCCCTGTTGTATAGAGCATTATTACAGGTATAGGCTCATGTGTTTGTTAATGTTGCTACCCTTTAAATGGCCATGGCCAATAGCGTGGCATTGGGCGCTTAAAGTTAAATATTTGAAAAACTACACATTATTTCAAAGAAAAAGCCACCAGGCCACTAATGAGTTGTGACAGGTGTGATTGGTGATGAGTGAGAGCAGGTGAGAGGGTGTTAGATCCAATCCATGGGAATAGGGGGAAGGTTGCTGACTAGATGACTCTTTTCTACACCCACCCTCACTAACCTTAAAGTAATACTAGGTAACGTTTTCAACAAAACTAAAGTTAAATTGTATATCTTTTGCGAGTGGCAAAAGTTTCACAACACCCACTCCGTGAATTTCACCCCCGGAAGCCTTTTATTTATATATTTTCTATTGAACATGTACGGGGGGGACTTTCCCGGGAAAATGACGTTCCTGGCCAACGTCATGACGTCGTGGCCGACGTCCTCAGGAACTACCGCAACGGTTTCCTGTTTGGCCAGGAACTACCGCGCTATTAACAAAAAGGAACCTCACGCTGATTTTAAGATAATGTAGGATTGGAAGATCGAAAAAGAACAGAAAAAGAAAGCACAGCTCATGGTAACTAATGCTCCACTGGCTAAGAGAAACGATCCGTAGATAGTATAAAACAATTAAAAGATCGCTTTTTGAAACGCTTCCGGCTTCCGGTGAAAACGAATGGAATTCTGGGTAATCGAGGATTACGGAAATTGTATGCAGTGACGGTAGTGACCAGCAGAGGTTGCTAAAAATCGTTAGTTGTGAATTTGCATTGTACAACTTTAACCTCAGTAAAACAACGACCTAACCTCAAGAAACACTATTTGTAAAACTAAGAATTCCAAATGATGATCACCTCAACACATTGTTGGGGACAGGGATCGAACCAGTGACCTATGGATTCACAGGCTGCCTCTCTTCTCATTGAGCTAGAGATATGACCTCCCTGTTGGTTGATATCTATAGGTTTTTCCGTCCGTTATGAACCAAGCCTCTGTTTCGCTAACTACTCTAGATCACTGGTTCACAAAACATTTACCAATAAAGTTTTTTTTTGTCTCCTCGGAATGGAAACTAGTGAAAATAGTCGATCTACAAGCTCACAACGCGTTGCTATCTGAAAAGTTGTGAGATTGTAGATCGGCTATTTTCACAAGAAAGTATATCATACAAAAAAAACAACTACTCTCAAAAAAGCATTTCATGTTATTTTTAAAAAATTGCACATGTCTGAATTAACAGGGTCATGTTTTGTACAATGCAATTTAAATTGTAATGAGTGGGGTTTGAACCGGGGACCTTCGGAACATGAAGCTAAAACTTCGATCGAGCTATTCAATCCACAGCCTTGGTCAGTGAAAAAGGAGAATCCAACAAAACAAAACAAAACAAAAGGGGGAATGAAGTACGTCATACATTGAAAATAACTACTCTCAAATAAGCGTTTCATGTTACATTTGCACATTTATTCAGTCATGTTGTGTGCAATGCAATTGAGATGAAGTCTGCATTAGGTGGGACTCGAACCGGCGACCTTGTGGTTGCAAGGTATATGGTTTACCAATCAGCCATTGGACCAACAGACCTGAACTGGTGAAAAAGGAGTTCAGACAGATGACACAGTTTCACGCAAATTGCTCAGAAATCCTGGGTTTAAATGTTTTTCAAACTGCTCACGGCTGTCGGCCAAACAAGGCATGACTTTTGCCTGTTTAAAGTTTACATTTTCAAAAAATTGCTATAGCGCCCCCCTTTGACCAATTGGAGTAAGATTGGTTTCAGTGATATTTGGAATGACCCTCTACATTACTGCAAAGTTTCAAACAAATGTGAGTCTGCATGTGTTAGGGGCAGATGAATAATTGTCATAAAACTGCAATATTCATTAGCTCATAACGTTTTCACTTAGAAAAAATCCACTCCCATAAATCTGTTGGTATAGGTCCAAAATTCATGTGTATAACGTTTCGTGCAGATTGCTCAAAAATCCCAGGAGGAGTTTGATTTTAACTCCTTTTCATATAATTCAAAATGGTAGGAGAGCTAAAGGTCAGAGGTCAAAAGTTAGAGTGTGAAAGTTGTTCGGCATGAGGAGACGCATGTGTGTATCGAAGTTTCATGTCTGTAGGTCAAACAGGGCATGAGTTGTACTGTACCTGGTCAAAGTTGGCATTTTCAATTGATTGCTATAGCGCCACCCTTTGGCCAATGGTTGTGAGTTTCGGGCCTTGGCCGTTTGGCATAGCCCTCTACCATATTGCCGAGTTTCGTAAAAAGTTACCACACGGTAAGGCCAGAACTGCAAAAACGGCGGAAGAACACGAAAGCCAAGGAATGCAATAAGGCTTCGAGCCTGATAGGCCTCAAACCCTTAATAAAACTGTGGTTTAAGGTACGCCAGATCAAGTTAAAACTCTACTGAAGTTGAAGGCAAAATATTAGCTATAGTGAGTGGTGAGGGTGTGTTTATTGCAACAACAACAAAAAAGGCAACACAAGCTGAAGGTATTGTATGGTATGATTATATAATTGTTTTTAACAGATTCAGCTACTGACAATATTTTCGGCAAGCATGTAAAACCATACAGTAGAATGGGAAATATAGTACCTGGCTCCCAGGCTGCCAATGAGTCAACTCATTGCACACATGCACAGCCACTCAAAAGAGAAGACTCAATGATAAAAAGTCTCTTTTTGGTTATTTGCCTCATCCTTTACCAAATCCACATGGTTGGGGGTGCAGACTGCAGAGCACATTTCACACAGGATTGCCAGGGACTACACAGTGCTGGAGCTGTGTAAAATATATATTTTGAACAAGTGATCCATACCATCGATCCAGGACCCTGCTGCATGCATGGAATCAATGTTTTTGGTTTTAGGTGTGTTTAAGTAACATAACATCAGCAATGTATCTAACATATCAAATTGTTTTTGCTTGCAGGGTTCCGTTTCATGTCTATACTTTACATGGATTGTGGATTAACCTCGCTCCCAGGCTTTCTCGTACTACAACCACTGCAGTCAGGAACTGAATATAAATTACTTCTATCCAGTTGCAACCAAAAATGGCCAATTAGTTACAAGAGCAGAAAGAGACATGTGAGAAGAAATCGACAAAACAAATGGAAATATTTTCTCTGTAACTATCAGCACAGGTACTGATAGAGACTCTGACTTATCCAAAAATTATAAAAAAAATGACTAAAAGCGATTAAGTCTGCCCTTTTTCCCCCAATGCCCAGATTTCCCAATGCCCCCTTTTGCCAAAAATATGGATGACTCCATTCCGAGTTTCTGATCCAAAATCGAAAGCTTGATTTATACGTACAGTAGAAAACTTGGCACAGATCTACAAGCTTACGACGCGTCATACTGTGAGGCGTTTTGTCACCATTTGATGCATTGTATAAGCTCCATCATGCGTGACACGATGCGTGTCCAAGAATAATTCAGGCATAATAGCCCACCCATAGAGCTTGGATCAAATGATTCGTCAATCATGAGGCTACGGTGCACCAGTGCCTAGTGGAGTGAAGTAAAACAAAATGTATGGCTCCAACTTCATTTGGAAAAAAATGTTGTTAAAGCTTAATAATAAGAATACAACATTCTCCCCACAGGACACTGATCCAATTTTATAGTGCTGGCTGGTGGGGGGCCACTGATATGAACACATCAATGTTCTCTTTCTACACTCTCACCTCTGCAGTGCCAGAGGACGCCGCAAATGATAACAGATATTCAATCTTTGACTTGGTAGCTTGTATCAGACCCCCCAAATCAATGCTATCTCCTTGCTTGGTGGCTTTTTACAGCCTGCTGCTCCTGCATAATGGCAGCGGTGGCCTTGTTTGTGTGGGGAGGTCATCGGTGTGTATACAAAGCTTTTGATCTCGTTTGTGTGTATACTGCAGTTCAAGTGTTTAGGACACGATGTCTCCAATGACACGCAACACTAGCTGGCGTGCCGTGCATGCAGAACAAGCATGCACCCTCTCACAAACTGCCCCGGAGAAAATTCACACAAAAGAGTCTAAATTAATTAAATAGTAGTGACTGTAAATATCCTGATTTCATGCTGTTAGGAACAGCATGAAATCTACTTCATATTTATATATAAATAGGTTTAGGATTTACAGACCTATTTAAAAAAATAATAATTGGAACAGAGAACATTTGGAGACATTTATGGCTTAACCATGTAAACTCTATAGGCTAGTTGTCCCCCAGGGCTCTGTATTAGGTCTGTTCCTTTTTTCTTCAACACCAAATCTCTTCACAGAAAATAGCCGATATACAAGCTTACAATGTGTTGCAATACAAAGCATTGTGGGCTTGTAGATTGGCTATTTTTGCTGAATATTTTCCCCAGAATAGGGATGCCAATGTTAACAGTGGTTAACTTGACTTAACCAAACTTGCCCAGTTAATCCTGGCTCACTACCACTCATCGACTTATTAGGCATTTAAGTGCCACTCCCCTACGTTGGAGTTTAGGGGTGCAACCAAGCCCTCAGGAGGGACTATTTGAAGCAAGAATGTCCAAGTGGACAAATCTGGTACTGCAAGCTTGGCGCATAAAGGACACTAATGCACACGCTTCTATGGCCTCAAACCCTAGTGCACCTGATTTATTATCATTAAGTTGAAGACCAAACAAGGAAAAAGAGTGTACGGTACTTCCGGGGAAGTATGCACTGGGTGAGTAGCTTTCATTGAAATGAGTGGGCACTCAGATATATAGCTCTATGAGTGCAACCGTTAATTAAACTAGTCTATTGTAAAAACTAATCATACATTTTGGGAGGAAAAGTTTTAAATTCACAATTTTACCCTCACATTTGTTTCAAATAGCGAAAATAGCAGATCTACGTGCTCACAATGCGTTGCGAGGCGTTGTGAGCTTGTATATCAGCTATTTTTGCTGTTTGTGTGCGACACTGTGGTACGATAGACTATAAAATGGGGCTTAAGTGGTTAACAGAAAGATTTAGTAGTTTAGTTCTAAAAAATCTATTAGAACTTTTTCACGTTGATTTGTTGATATATAAAAAACGCATATCAGAAAACTTTGATTCTCGATTATTCGATTAATCATAAAAAATCTCTAGAATAATCGCTAAAGAATCAATAGTTGCAGCTCTAATGGAGTTATACTGATACCTACATAGATGATATGCCTATATGTGTAGGTAGGACAGGTGCATTCGCCTGCGCTCACAGACAGTCTGGTCTCTTTGATGCACACTTCATTAATCACTTCACTTATCTCCAAGCTTTTATCTTACTCTCTCCCCGTCGCACACACACAGAGAGACAGAATGTTTCTGTAACTCTCCATGTACTGGGGAGGCCCTTCCCTTCTAGGCATGTATATGAGATATGAGGGAAGAGGAGGAGGAGGAAAAATGGGGGGGCGTTTGAAAGCAAATTAGGCCCCTTTTAGGCTTCATCAGACACGAGCGCGTGTACTCCAAGGTCACGTCTAATTTGATGTGGAAGCCGTTTTAAATATTCATCTATGACCCCAGGAGTTCCCCTATGCACGGGTGTCGAGAGCGGGGGCGCGGTACGGCGCCACTAGCTACAACAGCTCCTTGTTAGCTGCTGTCATTGTACCAGGGGTGAAAACACAGTGTTCCCTACAGTAGCTTCAGGCAGCTCAGAGAGGGTGAGAGAGAGAGAGAGGGAGGGAGGTTGGGAGGGGAGGAGAAATGGGGAAAGGAAGAAAGAAGAAAAATCTATGATGCTCCGTTTGAATTGCGTGGGGAGAGTTTCAAAGCCCCACAGAACAGGTGACACTTGCCTTTTAATGCATTCCTTTCTTTTTTTTCTACTGAAAAAGTCATTTGCATGTAAATTTATCGGCTTGATTTTTTAAACTGAGAACTCACACAAGGAGCGTGTTCTTTTGTTGATAGTTAAACAGTTGGCAGAGGGTATTTAGCAAGTTCTGGTAAAGCCCTGTCTAAGGGTTACATCTGTTAACAGCCTGAAAGGGTTATAGGCTAGTAGTTGAAATAATAATAATTATTACGTATTATCACATGGGTGCATTTCCAGAGCATGATATTTTAATGATCAATCAATCGATTGTGTTCAGGCTTGGATCAATTTACTTTAATTTCTATTTATCACAATGAAAACAACAATTTCAAGGTTTCAATGATGTTATCATATCCTTTCATGCATACGACAAAGTATGAATATTGATATGCGCAGTTCAAACGAGGCTCTGACAAAATTACACACACGCACAGTCACACACGTGCGCGCGCACGCACACACGCACACGCACGCACACGCACACGCACACGCACACGCACACGCACACGCACACGCACACACACACACACACACACGCACACAGTACCTCCTGTGGTGACTGTGAGGCAATGAGGCATGCTCTAGTTTTCACATACATGTTGCTGTATTCCATGTCAACTATAATAATCACACACACGCGACGCAGCAGGTCTAAGAAGCGACGATGATGATTGAAGTGACAGCTCTCTCGTTATGTCAGAATTTGTCCAGACATAAATAATAGATCAGAATAGATAGCTAACAAAGTACTGCAGATCTAAGGCTCATTACATAGAGAGGATGTTCCTACAGTACTAGCAAGAGGCCAGCGGTGGCCCTCTTATTGGCAGCACGCCTGTTAGCCGATAGGCCGATCACATGGGTGCATTTTCAGAGCATGTTATTTTAATGGTCAATCAATCGATTGTGTTCCAGCTTGGATCAATGTACTTTAATTTCCTATTTATCACAATGAAAACGATATTATCAAGGTTTCAAAGAAAACATACCATGTTATATTATCAATAAAATATGAGTGTTTTGCCAATTATTTGGGGGCCCACTTGCAATATCCTCATGGCCTACCAGTGGGCCCCAGCCCACAGGTTGAGAATCGCTGCTGTATGGTAGTCTGTGTAGCAACAAGGTTGAGGAGCACAAACAAAACACACCTTGGACCACATAATGTATCTGGAACAAACTGCAGGTCTGCGGCCACTCTTATTTCTTTTAAAACACAACTAAAGACCTTTCTGTTTGCTGCTGCCTTTGATTGAGTTCTTTTTTGTCTCCTTTTTTCTCTTTTCTTTTCTCCTCTGCACTGTAAATGTAGCTCTAAGCGCAAATTCAAGAAAGAAGATCACTGAGTTGCTATTCACAGCTAAGCGTGTGCACTTCTAGCCACTCCTAGCCAATCTGCCAATCTGCAGTCAGCCAATCAGGCGGTTGGACTCCGCCTTTAAATATCACTGCCTCTGGCACTGGTCATTCTCTTTCCAGCATGCAGCAAGCAACCCACCTCCATCCCCAAACTCCACCACGTCTCAAGCGCCTAGAGTTAAGAAGGAAGGAGGGTCTCCGCACTGCCACCACCAGCGTCTAGACTCCGGGGATTCTCCCTATTAAACATATCTCATACTTAAAGGGATATTTCACTTTCAAATAAAATAAACATTAAAAATAAATATTTTTTAAAAATGAAAAAAGTTATGGCAAAATCACGGCCCCCTCACACATTAGTAGGACACTCTAATGCATGAGGGGGCCGTGATTTTTCCATTACTTTTTTCATTTATTTTTAATATATTTTTTAAATGTTTATTTTATTTGAAAGTGAAATATCCCTTTAAGTGCGGGGGGGGTTCTCCCTATTAAGCATATCCTATACATATGTACGTTGCATATGTACGATAAATGTTAACGGAGTCTAATCGCCAAAATGTTTATTGAATAATTGCCTAAAATGTTCCATTCAATAAAATTCTCATTTATAACAACTCGATCTCTCTCTTATTGAACTGTATCTATTGATTTTTCTTTTGTTCTATGCATCCTAATGTCATTTTATAATTGTATTATTGTGTTTCCTTTGTTTGGTATTTTGTGTAAAGCACATTGTTGCCTTGTTGTTGAAATGTGCTATACAAATAAAATTGCGTTGCCTTGCCTTGCCTTGCCTTCCCCATTCTGAGCCAACTCTCTCTCCACACTAGAGCAGAACTACCGGTATAGCATTTGATTCAGCAGGGCAGTTCCTCATTGACAGCAGTGTGAGGGCATCATGAACCCTAGCATTCCTTTTCTGTGCATGTCATAATAGGCGAACATTTAGCAAAAATAGCCGACCCACGAATTCAGAATACATCACAGCGCGATGCATTGTGAGCATGTAGATCAGCTTTTTTCTGCAAAGAGAATTAGCGTAGAAGGAAAGGCGGAGGGGGCCAAATTATAGGGTTTAAGCGTAATTATTATTATAATTTTTCTGCATTTTCAGCTCTAACTGTGGCAACCGTACAGCCACATTGTAGACATGGACTCACATAAGATAAATAGAAGCATGTCATAAGCACATACAGTACACACATGCATACAGAGGGGTGTAGATTGCCATATGGCAGCCACAGACGGGAGTCTTGACAGATCTCTGTGATAAGTGTGGGTGAGATCACACAAATATTTAACAGCTACAGCTAAATCACTAGCAACTACCGGTGCGTTATATTAAATGTATTATTCACACTGTGTAGCATAAATATGCACGGCGTGGTATGCCATACATATTAAAGTCATACATACAGGCATGCATTTGAGCAGGCAAGCGTGAATGCATGCGTTTGCACATGCCCACACAATGCCCTTTTGAACATTTCAAAAAGGAAAAAAAGAGAAGATTAGAATTTTATGTTATCATATCCTTTCATGCATACGACAAGTATGAATGTTGATAGGCGCAGTTCAAACGAGGCTCTGACACAATTACACATACACGCACGCACGCACGCACGCACGCACGCACGCACACGCACACACACACACACACACACACACACACACACACACACACACACACACACACACACACACACATACGTACACACAGGCACAAACAAACACATACATACAGGCACACACACATACAGTATCTCCTGTGGTGACTGTGAGGCCTGCTCTAGTTTTCACATACATGTTGCTGTATTCCATGTCGACTATAATAATCACACACGCGACGCAGCAGGTCTAAGAAACGACGATGATGATTGAAGTGACAGCTCTCTCGTTATGTCAGAATTTTGTCCAGACATAAATAATAGATCAGAATAGATAGCTAACAAAGTAATGCAGATCTAAGGCTCTGTACATAGAGGGGATGTTCCACTTCCTACAGTACTAGCAAGAGGCCAGCGGTGGCCCTCTTATTGGCAACACGCCTGTCAGCTTCACCCTTATTTAACCAATTTATTCAAGCAAGGCGACTTGGAACGTACAATGTCGTCCATTAAGGACACGTGTGGCAGTGGCCTAGGGAAGTTGTCACAGTGGAGTGAGTGTTAGATGACTAAACGCATTCTCACCTGGGAAGGGAACCATCCACTAAACACCAGTGCTGTACTGTTGACCCCTGTGTAACTGCACTGGAGCAGCTTTAATGAAAGTTTACAGTTTCAATTTACTGTAGAAGCCATAGATCTGCAATTTTGTAGTTTTCCCACTTTAATTTACAATTGCCATTGTACAGCAGAAGGTTCCATGACCAGGCCCAGGAAAACACCTACTGTAAAAGGTAAAACCAAGTAGGTACTATATAAGTTAACGTTTCTGTAAACTTAAAGCCTCAATATGTAACAATTATTTTATGAATACAATGTAATTTTGTCCAATCTGCATGGTAGAGTATGTTAATACAATATAACTTATATACAATTGGGGGGGTTGTAATTTCTCCCTGCTCTTCTATTGAGACATTTATTGTGTCAAAGGTCATGTCTCACCTAGACATAGGATCTGACACGAATTTTGACCTGATGGTCAAGATTAAATTTATCCCCCGAGTATGCAGGTTGGCTCTATTAGCTCAAAGGTAAACATTACAGCACTTGTGCAGGAAACCGTGTTCAATTGGCCATGAGAATTTTCTATCCTTATTTTAACAACTGATTAGCTGTAATAGTTTTGAAATCTTTTCTGTGGTATCAAATACATTTTCTAAAAAGATAGTCACCAATATGTGTTACAATTTACAATTACAGCATGTTTTACCTCAAAGTCAAACTGTTTCAATCAATATCACGCTTGTTTCTAACTTTTGCCTCAATTACTATATAAAAACAATGAAAATAGCATATCTACAAGCTCACAACGAGTCGTGATGCAGTGCGTTGTAAGCTAGTAGATCGGTAGGCCACCTGCAGGGTTAAGTGGTTAATCAAACTAATAAATGTAGTTGATTTAAAAAATCTTCATTCATCAATATATAAGGATAAAAAATATCAACAAATACTCTGCTTCTCAATTATTCAATTAACCTACATAAGCCAGATTACGTCGGTTATTGGTTCTAAATATCGGTTTAGATATATTTTAGGTTAATTAGGTGGTACAGTAGAGTATGTCCAGATCTTAGCAAAGGAAACGAGGAGGAGTCTGAAGGATGCTGCCGCATTTAACACTGAAGACATTAACCTTATGAGTATGTGAGATGATTATATGAAAGATGTGTCCATGGCCTCGCTTTGGGGGCCAGCTGTATAAAATAAATATATAGACTTTTAAAAATTGGACGACCCGTCGACCCCACTCATCAACCCCAGTGATAGACTTGGTTGGACAGTAATGAGGTGAAAAGAACTTTGGATGACTTTACCATAATGTACTTTTCAACATAAGGCTTTTTCTGATCTCATTTTTTTTTTCAATTATTCGATTTTAGCCATAATGTCCCCCCCCCCCTTCCTATCTTCTCCTGACTCTTGCTATGTCTCTCATCTCTCTCTCCCTCCCTCTCTCTCTCTCTCTACCCCCCCCCTCTTCTAAGCCATCTCTCCTTCTCCCTGCCTCTCTCTATGTCTATGTCTTTATCCTTCCCTTTCGGTCTTTCTCTATATGACTGAGCATCAGTCTGACCCAGATTCTCTTCTCACTCTTCTCCATTCCAGCAGCCTCTGTGTCTCTGTGTATTTTACATATTCACGTATGCACGCACGCACGCACGCATGCACGCACGCATGCATGTATGCGTGCGTGCATGCGTAATTATACCCTTGTAGCTATCCCAATACCAACCCCTCATCCCATCCCAGAGTTGGGGTGGTGTTGCATAACACACTGCAGCGCTGTGAGGCACACCTCCAGCTGAGCTGAAAACACTACTACTACTGCTGCTGTCTCTCTCTCACACACACACACACACACACACACACACACACACACACACACACACACACACACACACACACACACACACACACACACACAGGGGAGCTCAGCACACGACAGCAGAGCAGTGAGAGGTGGAACAAAGAAATGCAATATGTTGGTAACCATTTTAGCCTTAACACGCACACTCACTCACACTCACACACTCACACACACACACACACACACACACACACACACACACACACACACACACACACACACACACACACACACACACACTTTAAGTTTCGGTACTTCACATTATAGGCTTAAGGATTCTTTAAATACAGAAACTATCAACCTTGGAGCAACAAGGTTGATAGCAGGCTCGCCTAGAAGAGATGAAAGAATCAAAAGTATGACAGACTATAATTGAGAACTTTTTTTTGCCTGCACTTACATTAATTTACAAATCCACACACTCTTTTTTAAACTTTTATCAAAAGATAAACTGTGCTGATTCCTCTAGAGAGATGAATATATCGTTCATGTTTTGCCATTGCTTTATCCCCTCAATAGCTCAACATGCATGCCGACGCTGTCAATGCATGCACCTGCACAAAGCCAAATGAGTGAATTCAACAGGAACGGGAATGTAAGCCTGCACACTGCACAGAGAGGCACAAAGGCAAGGACATTCAAAATACTGTATTTGCGATGTTGCTTCTTTCCCCACATAATGGAGCATGGCATTCAGGGCTGACGTTTTTGTTGCAGCGGTAGTTTGACGTATATTCCGCAGGGCCGAAAGATCACAGCAAAACTTTGAGGTTTGAAGAGAGGAAAGTTTAATAAGTGTGTTTCAAAAGAGTGCGTGACAATAAAGTGTTAAGTGTAGGATAATTGTGGGAGAAAGGCAAGGAGTTGACTGCACTCACTGAAGCCCCTGCGTTTCTTTTGTTCTCTCTCTCTGTCTCTGCACTGAGAGTGGAGAGCCATCTCTATAGGGTCTATATACTGAACTATGCTACACACCACTTGCAAGCCAACGATCCTTTGTGCTCTGCAGAGTAATGTCATGCACTGCCCCCTAGAGGTGGTGCGATGGCATGGCTGCCGTCACTCAATGCACCCGCTGGTATGAAGCAGATTTCTTTGTTCCAGTTGCTGCATTAAGAGCCTCACATCATCTTTAACCGTGGGAGGACACAATTCTAATCATTAATGACAAATAACGACACTATGAAGCTGATAATGGGACAGACAGATGGAAAGTAGTCCTATTCTGTCCTGTTTTGGGAAAGTACTTGACATCTGGTGTCACGCACACATGCACACATGCACGCGCGCGCACGCACACACACACCCTCCATTGCCTGGTTGGTTGGGCTGTGCTCTGTATCATTAGCAGTCCTGCAAGTTCCAGAAGATGCTCTGAGTCACTTGCAACCATGCGTGCAGTGCGTGCGTACACACACACAATCCCAAATCCTCAATATGTCGCTCTCACATGTACACTTCCCACATGCAACCCCAATGCATCTCTCTCTCTCTCTCTCTCTCTCTCTCTCTCTCTATAGCGATATCCCCAGTCCCACACCAACTGCCAGAGAAGATTCTCTAATGGCGGAGGTAAAAAAAATAAAAGAGAAACAATCAGATTCCAATGTGAGATCATTAGATTTGCTTGGTTAAGGGTTGATTCAGTGGGAGCTCTCAATTTTACAGTCAGTGAACATGCAAATAGGCATTGTGTTTCTGTGATGGGACAGGGACACGCAGGAGGCCCAGTAGCACTCTGCTGGTATGCAATAAATACAGACGCACGCACGCACGCACGCACGCACGCACGCACGCACGCACACACACACACACACACACACACACACACACACACACACACACACACACACACACACACACACACACACACACACACACACACACACACACGTACAGGTCCGCGCATGCACATAGCCACACACATACACGCATGCACGCACACAAGTCCACTGGTACATCGTTTTGATAAGTCAGCCATCCAGAACCGACCCAGTAACCCCATGCCACACAAACACACACTCACTCACACTCACACACACACACACACACACACACACACACCCCTAGGGCTCCTCGCTTCACACAGCCACATTCAAATTGTTTATTCTCGCAATCTACCCAGGTTAATGACTGTTTGCCTTGTAAAATACTCATTATTTCACTGACATGGTGAGGAAGCATGCATGTCTGCATGTGTGTGGGGGTATGTTTATGAGCATGTGACGCATTTCTGTTGGAGTGCACAATATGTGTGTGTGTGTGTGTGTGTGTGTGTGTGTGTGTGTGTGTGTGTGTGTGTGTGTGTGTGTGTGTGTGTGTGTGTGTGTGTGTGTGTGTGTGTGTGTGTGTGTGTGTGTGTGTGTGTGTCTGTGTGTGTGTGTATACAGACAATTTAGTCTCATTTAAATGAGGGTTAACGGGTGAAAATGGAGAAGCATGTTAAGGTTGACACTCTTCATCCATATCACACACACAGAGGTAGAGGGGGAATCTCTCTCCCGAGACACAGTTGGATCCACATTTAGAAACTTAAAATACAAAATAAAATATCATGACCAGATACCTCAATATTAAGACAATATCGGATTGTAACGATATTATCATTTTTTTTTAAAATGTTCAAAAACAGTGGCTTAAATGGCTTAAGTGATTAAAACCAAGAAAATACAACACTTTTGCCATATTGCAATATCCAAAATCCCATAAGATATCTAGCCTCATCTCACAATATCGATACAATATCAATATATTGCCCAGTGCTAGATCCATCTACCTAGCAGAGGCTTTCTTCCTCTATCCATCGTTTTATCCCCCCCCAACCCCCCCTCCCTGGCTGCTATAGCATTTCAATCCCTATTGTCTGGCGGCATCTCCAAAGAAAAGAAGAAACCTGCGTAATGCGGCTCAGTCTCTGAGAAATCTGTGGGGGGACACGCGTCGCTCTGCCATTGTGTGTTGCTAAAACTTAGTCTTCCTCATGAGGCGGACACAGAAAAACACCACTAACAGCACCCCAGGGGGTCTCCCTCTAGCTTGGGGACACAGATAGGCAAGCGGGCAGACTGCCACCGAAGCCCACCTGACCAAAACTAACAAGGGTAATTTGTGGATAGTTCCCCCCCCCCACATTCCCCCACAGCCGCAGGGCGGAGGTTCCACATCTCTCTGCAAGGGGTCTATGAGTGTGTGTGCATGTGTGTATGTGAGTCTGTGTGTGTGTGTGTGTCTGTTTGCGTGCATTCGCACGCATGCATGCGTATCAAAGAGAAAGAGAGAGAGAGGGAGAGAGAGAGGGGGGGGGGGTTGAGGGAGGGAGGGAGGGAGGGAGAGAGAGAGAGAGAGAGAGAGAGAGAGAGAGAGAGAGAGAGAGAGAGAGAGAGAGACGTTCATACCAGTTGCCAGTGCAGGATTGGTGAACAGACTGTGTAGGAATGTCAAGACATTCCCTATTAAGCACTGCTGTTGAAGTCTCTTTGTTGATACATGAAAAACAACCCCTTTCAAATGGAAATTTCAAAACTGCGGGGGCATTGTGGGAGGCATGCATATGTTTGCATGTTTCACTTTCTGTATAATTAAACTCTGACCGTTTCACTGGGTTCAGTCTAAATGACCCATAGTCTTACTACTTTGCAGCCAAATGCCAACGTATAAACTATGCAGTACTTTAACTGCTAAACGTGTCGCCTCTCTTTGCGACGCAACGCATGTGGCATGTCTAAGAGGAACCGCTGCATGACTTTGGCCCGCCCGGCGCCCGCACTCCTGTAAGCCAGTGGTTCTCAAACCTTTTCATGTCACAGACCCCAAGATTGATACGTATTTGGCTGCAGACCCCCATCTGAAAAGATGTTGTGCCAGGGATCCCCAATCCCCATAATAGAAGATTTGTGTTAGAAATGTTCAATTAGTACAATTAGTCAAGATGTTTTGAAAATGTTTTAAAAATAGCCAAACTACAAGCCCGCACAGCGACCCGTTGTGGGCTTGTAGTAATAGCTGAAGAATAAATAAATAAAGTCAAAGTGGGTAAACTGATTTTATGCCATTTACTCATTTTCCTGGGGAACCCCTGGGAACCCTCTCAAGGACCCCAAGGGGTCCCCGGACCCCACTTTGAGAACCACTGCTGTAAGCAAGGAAACATTAACAAATACACCCCAACCTGTTACTGCCTTCCATGCAACAGTATAACAGAATAAACGAGCAGTGGCACACGTCTGAGGAGGTCTGCACATTTGATCCCGGCGCTGATGCAATAAAATGTTGCGTGACCTATTTGGCCGTTTGGAGAAAGCCATTGTTTGCTCTTTATATGGACAGTGTGCAGTGGAAAATAGGTGTTACACATTGGGGTTACACATTGTGCACCCAGGCCATGCGCACGCGTGTGCACGCGCATGCACGGGTGCAGATGAAGACATCCAACTGTTGGTCAAAACAAAGACGGCCTGGCGGACGCTCAGAAGGCTCATATTACATAAGCTGCCATAACAATAAGCCTTACTCTGCTCACACGGATCAATCACTGCAGTGAGGGACAACACTGGCAGATATACATACAGATGAGCACGCACACGTGCACATGCACATGCACATGCACATGCACATGCACATGCACATGCACATGCACATGCACATGCACATGCACATGCACATGCACATGCACATGCACATGCACATGCACATGCACATGCACATGCACATGCACAGCCAACCCCCCTCGGCCACCTTTCTAGTGCTTAATGTATGCTGTTGTCACTCGTCGGTAATAGCAGATCTACAAGCTCACAATGGGGCAACAAAGTATACATTTACAAAACCCCTTACACACACACACACACACACACACACACACACACATACACACAGCCATGTGGTGAGATCTCCACTGTACCGTCCACAAAACCTACCCTTTGCCACCCTGATTCCATTTCCCATTGTCTAATAAAATTCATGGCTGACCCTGGCTAGTCCCCTGTTAATGGTTACCTCCACTCCTCTCCCTGCCCCTACCCCCCCCACACACCCCTCCTCCGCCCCCATCCCTCCTTCTCGCTAGTGCACATATACCTTCCATCTCCCATATGACGGCCTGGGGGGGGAAACTGGCTGTGATATTTACACAAAGACAGAGGAAGCTGCTCTACTTCCGCGGCAGGCGGCTCTCTCTATCTCTCTCGCTCTCTCAGGAAAAAGAAGGTGCAATGATTGAGGGATTTAGGAAACGGGTTATGATATTCCCACTTTCCATGCGTGTTATGACACAGGGGGGAGGGATGCAGAGGGGAACGATTCCCTCTGCCCGCGTCATTTGATTGAGTCCAACCAGTTTGCGTTGTGATTTTGTCGACGAGGGCACAGCGAAGGTTCCTCACCTGGGAAAGGTCTGGAACAAGGCTCAGCCTCCGTGATGACACTGGACCTTTTATTGTCACAGGACAGACCCCTGAGACACACCAGAAGAAGCTCTGTATAGTCAGTGGTGGAAAGTAACTAAGTACATTTACTTGAGTAAATGTACTTTTTTTTTTTCATTTTTTTTTTCAGTTTCACACAGATTGTTCCATGACAGCATATTCACACTTTATAGCACAAATATCTATTTCCATTTAAAATAAAAGAAGAAAAGGACCTAACTTAAGAAAAGAAACAACGGAGCCGGAACTCAATCAAACTCCAAGATACAGTATACAGTATTACATTACTGTACAAAAATGTCCATTTTAATTGAAGATGAGCAGTTAAATGTTCCATCACATGCTTCAGTCTATGTGTCCATTGAGCTAGAGTGGGTGCATGCAGCTTCCTACAGTTAATTGTTATCGCTTTACGAGCAAAGTATGTGTACTTCTGATTTGATTATTAAATTAAGTAAAACATTTTTGAGGTATTTTTACTTTACTTGAGTATTTAAATTACTTTAAAAATACTTTATAATTTTTACTTTACTTTTTATTAATACAAAATATGCATTAACCAATTAAGTCCTATTTTATACTTTGTCTATTTGAAAACAGCCGATCTACAAGCTCATAGCGTGTTGAATACAGTACTTTTACTTGTAACATTAATAACTTGAGTATTTCTTCATTGTGGTATTGCTACTTTGAGTAAAAAAATGGGAGTACATTTTCCACCACTGGGTGTAATGTGCTTTGTTCAGTTGGCAGCCCTATTCTGTTGACATGCACAGCGGATCCTATAGCACATCACTGGTACTTCTGGATGGAAAACAAGAACAGAGACTCAGACAGATACAGACAACAACAAAAAAGGCACTTTGTAACAGCCGGCTTAAATTACTACACCCTACAGACACACACACACACACACACACACACACACACACACACACACACACACACACACACACACACTGATGAAACGATAATGTGCTCATTTATGTGCTTGTACAAAGGGCCTATAGGTGCACATAATGTTCCCACACACACCCTCACACACAGTTTTCTCTGCTCTAAGTTCCAAGGCTAGCAATGCTCTGCAGCGAGCTATTCATCTCCATAATGAAGTGTGTGGTGTGCGCATGTTTGGACTGGTGTACATGCACGCATGCACACGTGTGCGCGCACACACACACACATCCTTCTACATCTCACGTTTGGACAGGCTGGCAGGTGCATCTGCTTCCCGTGGAAGAAGCACGGCCACGGGTTTTGGCTGACTCAGCAGCACAGTGACAGAGACATGGATAGCTGTCCACAAATGAATACATACGCACCACATGGATGCACTTCGTAAACACACACACACACACACACACTCTCACACTCACACACACACACACACACACACACACACACACACACACACACACACACACACACACACACACACACACACACACACACACACACACACACACACACAGTGATGGGATGCTCATCTCTCAAAGCTACAACAAAGGTCAGGAAGGAGTAATGAAGTAAACAGTGCAAGAGAAAGAGAGGGATGAGAGCGGGAGAGAGAGAGGAAGCAGGCAGTGAGGGAGATGCATCATCATATAACAGAGAGAAAGACAAAGAAGATGTGATGGGGCATATAGAGAGGAGGAATGCAGAGAGAGAGAGAGAGAGAGAGAGAGAGAGAGAGAGAGAGAGAGAGAGAGAGAGAGAGAGAGACATAATGTTGTAAAATCCAGAGAGTCAATTAAACTCTGAGACCCGTAAAGGTTTGTTTCTACTCTCAGAGTCAAATGTAGCATTCTGTATCTTCAACTACGTATGTTAAAAACCACATAAAACCCTGAAGGCTTGAAACGTGAAACGGACTTGAGTTACAACTGTACTCAGACCGCTTTGTTTCTGTCTACACCAAATCTACAAGCTTGTGAGGTTGCTTTTGAGGTTGTGTTTTTGGCAAATGTTAACCCCAGAATATGGATGCTGGGGTTCAAGTGGTATAAGCATTTCTGGCAGCTAGCACTGCCTGCCAGAAAGAAGGAGTTAGAGAGACAGAGGAAGAGAAAGAGAGAGAGAGAGAGAGAGAGAGAGAGAGAGAGAGAGAGAGAGAGAGAGAGAGAGAGAGAGAGAGAGAGAGAGAGAGAGAGAGAGAGAGAGAGAGAGAGAGAGAGAGAGAGAAGAACATAAATGGAGAATGAAAGAGAGAAGGGGAAGAGAGGGAACACATTTAGAGGACAGATGACACAGAAAAGGTAGATGAGGATGATGGCCTTCATGGTGGAGAGGAGTGTTAAGCCATCAAGGTCAGCTGACAGAGACTCAAGAAATGACACCTCAAAAAAAGATCAAAAAATCATCATCCTCCATCATCCATCCGTCCGTCCGTCCTTTCTGGCATGGATCTGGCCAGTTGGCATACACCCTACACCCCACCCACCCACCCACACACCCCCACACACACACACACACACACGAGGCATGATGAGAGTTATTCATTAAAGGGCGAGGAGGCTTTCGTATGCAGCGCCTGCTACCTTGCAATCACCTCCACGGCATCCCAATTACCTCCAGCCTAATTGATGTTAGACATATTAAAGTTAATGAGCCGACTGTCCATCTGTTGAGCAGCCCAAGCACAGCACAGGGGGATTATCATTGGACGGGGCAAAACAAGACGCCACACAAAAGGCTGCAAGGGCACATCCAGCCCGCACCGGGCGGGAGAGTCAAGGAATTATCACAGTCATATTCTTAGTGCTCATTTAACTCTGAGGGTGTGAAAATGTACCCGTAAGAGTCCGTTTGTGTGGATTTGTACACTTAACCACTTGAACCCTAAAGGTCATTACACACCAGGGGCGATGCAAATAAACGATACAAAAATGCGTCGTCGTGATTATTTCACATCAAACTTTTATTTTGGTGATGCCTCCATTCACACAGGTTGGTGATTTTATTCGCGGTGAAATTTCGTCCTCGTTTAGAAAAACAATTACGTCGCTTCATCGCCTCGTTATAATCGCACTCAGTGTGCATGCATGTACTCATAACGCAAACTGCAAATTAATCGCAGGGAATAAACATTCCCGTGTGTACGGATCTTAAGTGTCCCTATTCTAATTTTGCAAGGCATTGTGAGCTTGCAGATTCGGCCGAGATTTGATGTAGAGGAGGGAAGACGAGGGGACCAAGTATAGACCCCTGGGGGACGCTGGTCGACAAAGTATATAGGGTTTAATTAATTACTGTAAGTTACTTAAACAATGGACCCCAACGGGTCGGCATTTTTACACTGTGGGGTTGAATTTGCACCGAGGGATTTTACTGTGGGGGAGAGACAACAGCGGAGGAGAGACAAAGGGAGAGCATCTCGATGGCTCTCTCCCTCCAGTCCCTCCCTCTTTCTTTCTCTCCCTCCCTCCCTCACTCCTTCCTTCGCTCCCTCCCTCCTTGACTCACTCACACACTCCTTGCAATCAAAAGACGAGCTTTCACGTCTCTCCACATTTTTTCCACTCTCCCATACATCTTGCATCCTTTTTATGGTGTTCATATTTCAACTATATGGCTCTATATGTGGCGTCTATATAATGTGGCATATGATTAACGGCCCTCAACCGGCTCTGTATGTCCAATAAATCACACACACACACACACACACACACACACACACACACACACACACACACACACACACACACACACACACACACACACACACACACACACACACACACACACACACACTGTACACACACATTTTACAGACTTAGCTCCTTGGTGCCAAAGGTGAAATTTTAATTAGACTAGCGGTTCGGGCCGCATAGGGGCCCGAACGTAGCCTGGCCCTCACATTTAGTAGCCTACAGGCTGTAATATTATTAGATATTTACATTATTGTGGGCATGCACATGGCTACATATCTAATGACAAACGCGATGCAACAACAGAGGCCGCACAACAGATGAGCGCAGAGTGCGTGCACTCAAAATATGTGCAGACTTTTAGTTATGTGTGGTTAGTTAGTTAGGCGATTTCCTATGAGTCGATGTCTGCCTGGTGACAGTTACAAACAACACACACACACACACACACACACACACACACACACACACACACACACACACACACACACACACACACACACACACACACACACAAACACACACACGGTAGGGATGGGTATTGGCAAGAATCTCACGATACGATACGTATCACGATACTTGGGCCACGATACGATTATATCACGATATATTGCGATACGATACATATTGCCATATATTACGATATTATTGCGATACATTGCGAAATATTGGGATATCAAGATATATTGCGATACGATACATATTGCAATATATTGCGATACGAAACATATTGCGATATATATACATATATCACAACTACATATTGTATATATATACACTACATATTGAGTAGCTGCAGATCAGTGACAGGTTTTTCAAATGTTTTTTCATAAAGCCTGTATCTGAAAAAGCAAAAAACAATAAAATATTGCGATATGACGGCCTGGAGTATCGATACAGTATCTCGAAATAAAATATCGCGATATATCGCGAAATTGCCATATATTACGATATTATTTAGAATATATTTTTGTCTGCAGCCACGAGGCATGTCGGACCCCCAGGTCGGACTCCCAGCTTCGCGGTGGTCCGCGAAGCATTCGCTGGTGCAGGGGTTCCGACGCTCTGCTCCGTTATGCTACCAGGGGATGTGCACTCTCTCCCACAGCCATAAGAAGTTGATGTTTAAGCTGTTTGAGCTAAGCTATGTGTGCTAATAACGACACAACCTGGATTTGAACATTGCACGTGTGAATATGCGTGCTAGTGCTATGAAGATGATATCCAAAGCGCCCTCCTGCTCATGAAACGCAGAGTGTGTGGACACAGGCCATAAATCAAAGTCCTTTATAAGTTTGCAGCGTGTGGCAGTGGCCATGTTTGGCAGTCGGCAGCCGTAACTCGATGCATGCACAGTTTGATATCAACTGTGTTATACTCCCGACCTGTGGGAGGCAGCAAAGTGCTGTAAGGCATCCAATGTGGCGGAAAGTAGATGAAGAAGGATAGAATAGTTCGCTACTGAGGCAAAATATGGGCCAAATAACAAATACAAATGTATATTGAACAATTAAAAGTACACGATCCAAAGGCATGATCTATTTAAGGTCAATGTGTATAGGAAATTGGACTGTGGTCTGCTAGAACAAACTGTAGCTACAAGGTAACAGAGACAAAGAATAACACAGAGACATAACACCCAAACTCCACCCCTTTGCAGATAACCCGGAAGTCCAACCACTACCCGAATTTAATATAGGATATGGTGGTCTTGTTTGTTTAGCTTTCAAAGAGTATGCAGCAGCCAGCTAGGGTTGGACTGTTGGGATTGCGGTTCTATCATCTGGTGAGTGTTCGTCCCTGAGTGCCCAAGCCCTTCAAGCCCTTCTATGCACGTGTGTCCTACAGTACAGTATGTATGGAGGTGTGTTGCACATGATGTAAATAAAAACAGTGCACTTTTTGCATTTGAGTAAGCAAGAAGTGAATATTGTGTGTGTGTGCGTGTGCGTACGTGTGCGTGTGTGTGTGTGTGTGTGTGTGCATATCGTAGCTGCCAGGCAGAAACCTTGTATCTCCATCTTTCAACTTTTTATGTTGTAAATTAATCCACTACTTCATCATACAAGAGTGCCACACAACAGTAGTGAAAGCTCATATATTGGCTATATAAATATATATGTTTTTTTTTAAATATTTTTAAAACAATACAAAAGGAAGGATTTTGGACGTACAAGGTTTCCACCCGACAGCAACGATATGTGCATTACCGTGTGTAATCTAATCTTACAAATGCCTTTAGGTACAGTATGAGGGCTGTACAGCTGTCTGGAGGCCACTGTTAATCCCTGTTACATGCAAGAATGTGAAAACCTGCATGTGCTGTATGTTGCATCCTGTCAGAAAAAAATAATTAACTTCTTCACTTCTCTCCGTTTTGGCCCAAGGGTGGCACTAGAGGAGGTCATGACAGGGTCAAATAGTTGGCATTCATCTACCAGGGTGCATGAATGCACTCAGCACGTTTCATGGCAATCTGCCCATTAGATTTTGTTATTGTGTGTGCAACTGGAACTTTTGGCCTAACGGTGACACTAGAGATAAAGCCTTTGGGTCAATCTTCTGGGGACCATGCACGTGATCAGTGAGTTTCACGGTAATCCGCCTTTTTGTCCTATGGGTGGCGATGGGGTCACCAAAGTCAGTAGGGTTCATCCTGAAATCTGCCTATTTGATTATTATGAGATATCTTGTGCGAGACGTATAGATATTTTTGGCCCATGGGTGGTGCTTGAAGATAGGTCATGAGGTAGGTAGGTCAATGGCTTCTATTTCAGTGTGCTAACTTTGCCGGAAGAGAAAGGCTATGGTTTCCAATAGTTCGGAATGTCACTGGTAGAGGGTTTCTGTTGGAGGGTGGTCTGTTAATTCTTAACAGACCACCTCTGAGGCGCAGAGTGAGTAGACAGAAATGGCACCATCTTATAATGAGCATTAGTAAGGACCAATTATAAGAAGGTAAGGTTGAAAAAGGTAAGTTTCATGGGGGGAAGGAGGGGGGGGGGGCGATAGCCTTGTATTTTCAAAGTGGTAAAAAATAGCAGATCTACAAGCTCACGTATTGCATTGCGACGTGTTATGATAAATTGTTGCTTTTTTAACCACTTTAACCATACGTTGTAAGCAGCCGATCTACAAATTCCCAATGCGCTGCGAGGTGAGCGTGTACAGTAGATCTGCTATAGATCTGCTATTTTCAAAAAATCTTGAAAGAATTTGAACATTCATTTAAAAACATTTATTTGAAACATTTTAACAGCACAAAATGTTTTCATATGGGGGTCTGCGGCCAAATACAGTACATATTAATGTGGGGGACCTTGACATGAAAAAGTTTGAGAACCAGTGTTATTATTCTGAGTGCACTCAAGTATGTGTGTCCACGTTGCGCCTGCTGGACTCATGTGGAGAGGGCTTTTGATGTGTGCAGCACCCCGGCGCTATGGAGGAGAATGCAGAGTGCAGACAAGAGGATGGCTGATTCCACCCTCAGGCTGTGTATATATACATGTCTCCCATGTGACAGCCAGTGACATTTGCTTCAGGTTTGAGCCGTGACATTCCATACATGTGTGTAAACACAGACACACATATTGTGGAGCTTATTCTCATGGGCTTGCTATTTACATAAAGGTAAAAAAGGAATAAAAAATGGAGGTGTTATTATGGCATATAGGGTATACAGGCATACTATGCACTCGTGATGATGTGGCAGATCATAAACTTTGCCGTCATGCATGCCCACCCAAACACACGCACACACACACTTTTTTCCTGTCACTTTTCAAATAAGCCATTTTCCGTAACTAGATTTCCAGGCTGCTGCACGGCCTTCAAATCTAGTTTAAAGTGGACTAAAGTGGAATCTAGTTTTAAGTGGAAACTTAAGTGGACACTTAAGTTTGTGACGCCCACTGTCTTCCGTCCACCATCCACCGTCCACCGTCCACCGTCCACCGTCCACTCACAAAGCAATTTTAATATAAGAAGATAAATCCCAACATACTAAAGTGCATTACCCTTATTTAAACCACACTGGCATGCCTATATTTTTGCTATATTTGTTTTTGGCAAAAATAGCAGATGCGACGCATCGTGAGCTTGTGGATCGGCTATTCGTCGTACGACAAAGTATATGGGGCTTAAAGTGGTTAACTGGCCTTGTTCTGTGGTGATTAACAGAAGAGAGATCGAAGGCCAGATTCAAATCTCACGACATCACATGACAAGCACCTTCAAGCCAGCGGAGCCACCAGGACGCCAACTGCTGCGCTTCATGTTCAAAGAGTCCTTTGAAGGGTCATTGCTTTATGGTGGGTGACATTAGGAGTGTGTGTGTGTGTGTGTGTGTGGGGGGGGGGGGGTCCTGTGTAGTCCAACTGGGCTTAATGATAACCACATGCGCGTATGCAAGTCATTCTATGGTCCTTTGAACAGACAAAATTATGTAATTCCCCACCATATGCCCAGGCTGTAAATTGTGGTGGAAGGTTAAAGAAGAGGGGGTTGGAAGGAGGGGCGTGTGGGCAGCCAGCTCCCCCCCCCCCCCCCCCCCCTCCAAAGAAAAAGGTCCTCTCCTAAAACTAGGGAGGATGCTGTACACAGGATTTCACTGTCCTCACCTCTGAACTGGTGTTTAAAAGACAGGATGTGAGGAAAAGGAGAGCGGGAGAGAAGAGAAGACAAAGAGACGGCATAAGGGAGAGAAAATGGGGAAATGAAAGAGAGAAAGACAGGCGGAAAGATTAAAATGATTAAGGTAACTGGCAGGGGATGCTGCAGATGGAGAGGCAGCGGTGAGGGAAAGAAAAAGAGGGATTGAGAGAGAGAGAGAGAGAGAGAGGGAGGGAGGGAGGGAAAGAAGACCTCTGAAGCCGATCAAATTTTACGGTCGACTTACCCCTTTCGCAGCCCCTTGAAATAGCCAAACAATTTACAATCATCCGACGCATTAACCTTTCACGAGCCAGAGGGACTCATTGTCCATGATGCCGAGATGAGACGCTTTGCATGCCCGATAAAATAATGTGTGTGGGGTTATAACTCATTCAGTGGGCAAACAAAAGAGATGGAGAGGAGAGGAGGGGAAAAGTCAGAGAGCGAGAGACAGACAGCCAGGGGAAAGCCGAGAAGAGGAGTGAGAGAGGAGAGACAGCAGAGAGAGTGAGACACGGAGAGACCAAGAAAACAACAGAACATGCATTGCAAAAATAATGAATATGAATTTAACTCGGAGAGTGTGAAATAAAAAGTTTACTCAGGATTTTACAGTGTAGAAGAAAAGTGAGAGAACAGACAGAGAGAGAGAGAGAGAGAGAGAGAGGAGAGAAAGAAGAAGGGATGATAGGGAGGGAAAGACGTAATGCGTGGGCAGCTCATTGTTAGGGGCTGGCATCATGGTTCTGCCCATCAGTGTGAGGGATGGCAGGGAGAGAGAGAGAGAGAGAGAGAGAGAGAGAGAGAGAGAGAGAGAGAGAGAGAGAGAGAGAGAGAGAGAGAGAGAGAGAGAGAAGCACTCGCTTCACCGCCCCCAGGGGGCCTATACTTAACACTTCCTCAGGTGACAGGGGCAGCGGAGGAGGACAAGGAAGAAGGAGACACGCCACCGGAAAGGAGGATAGGGTTAGATTGAAACGAGGGGTGTGGGGCAGGGGGGGGGGGGGGGGGGAGTTAAGTATAAAGAGAGGAGAGGGGGGGGGGGGTGGGGGCGGGAGAACAGAGAGAGAGGTGCAGGCTTGATTCCCCATCCTGTGGCAGCGAGCCAATGTCCAGCCTATTTACTGCATGAGAGCCCCCCGTCTCTCCATCAATCCCCAACATGAGCCGGTAACACCACCGAGGGGGGGGGGGTGGGGGGGGGGTGATGATGATGATGATGAGCGCGCACGAGAAGAGTATCAGTGCGCGCGTATGCACACACACACACGCGCAGGCATGTTGTGTGAGAGAGGGAGGGATGGATGGATGGATGGATGCAGAGAGCTGGGAGTTACAGAGCGATTGAACAAAGAGGTGAAAAAAACAACTCTTAAAACATTAATAAGGCCTGTCGTCTATAAAAAGCTCGATCAAGAGTGATTCGTCTTAGAAGATCGCAGAGACACTTAACAGATTAGGTGGTGTTAATGTAATACTTTAAATTGCTGGGGGGGTGGGGTGAGGGGGGGGAGGAAATTGGAGTTTCGGCAGGCACCGTGTCACTGAACCCTAATCTGTTAGGGTTAACAGGCATTTTCCTGAAACTTATTAAGCTCGAGTTACACTAATTATTAAGATGTGGTACAATTACTGTCGCCGAGACAAATGGCGGGCGGGATAGGAATGAGATGGATTGATATCAAGAGAGACAAGGGGTTCGAGAGAGTAGGAGGGAGATGAAATGAAAATGGTCCAAGCGAGATAGTGAACGAACAAAAAGAGAGGGTGAGACACAGAGAGAGAGAGAAAGAGATAGCGCCAGGCATTGAGACATACAAGACAGTGAGACTGAGAGAGAATGACTGCATACAAATTACCCCTTTTAGCTAATTAGCAGCACTGCTAAGAGCCCTGCGAGAATTGTCCCCTATATGCCGCTCCACGGTGGCCCTATAGGTGGTGAGATCAAGCCCGTGGCCATGGGGGCTCGTAAGCAATGTGTGTCATCATAGCATCCCATCAGTCACAGAACAAAGGAGCTCTACGCAGGTCCGAGCCGGCGCCGCACGCCGCTGCACCGCGCTCTCCACCCGTCGCTCCCACTTCCTCCCTCTGCTCACTCTTTCCCCCCGGACCCTTCCTTTTTCCTCCATCTGGTCTTCTTTCTCTGCCTTTCTCCGTCTTCCTCTCCTCTCATCTTCTTCCTCTTCCATTACCCTCCCCTTTTTACAACCCCTCTCCTCTCTCCTCTCCTCTCCTCTCCATAACCCGGCCGTTTCTTTGTGTGCGAGTCAATTAGTCGGCCCTTTAGTTTTGATTTATAGACCACAGGCCTCCTATGGCCTAATGGATTGCAGTGAATTAATATGCATTTGTGCGTGTGAGTGTATGTGACGCGTGTGTGTGTGTGTGTGTGTATGTGTGTGTGTGTGTGTGTGTGTGTGTGTGTGTGTGTGTGTGTGTGTGTGTGTGTGTGTGTGTGTGTGTGTGTGTGTGTGTGTGTGCGCGTGCGGGCGGGCGTGCACACGCGCCTATCTTTGTTACCGTGTGCGTCTTTGTGCGAGTGTGTCCGTGTGATAAATTCAAAGAGCGGGAGACAATAGAGGTCACAGTGTTACTAGTACACCCCCCCCCACACACACCCACACCCCACACCCCACTCCCAACAGACATCTCTCACTTCAAGGAAATTATCCATTTGTAACGTCGACATAATGGATTACGAACAATAATATCACTCACATGACTCAATGTCTCTCACCTTGTGGAAGTAATTAAGAGGTTAATAAAAACTTTGGGACCGATCCCCACTGCTGTGTGAACAAAAGGCTATTATTACTGGATGTCACAAATGAGTGCTTTAGGAACCGATTCATCTTACTGATATTTTTTTATTCCCACCCTCTGTTGTCATACAGACCCTACAACAAAGAGATTAGACGCACCAATTTTGCCCCCCGGCGTCGGAGATGAGGGGTCAGGATGGGTGCAGGTATATATCACCATCATCGCCACCCGACTTTCGTAACACACACACACTGACCACAGGCTATTTACCGTACACTGGGCCTGTCCACATAGTCAAGAGGCCCAGTCCCGGTGGTTTATGGTTCACAGGGTCATGAACTTTTAATTCCATATCACAAAATGTCTCCAGCTCTGCCAGATAGGGCTGATGACAAAGAGCCGTCCGGTGCCCTGCTGCACACGCTGGCAAACCTTGTATCTTCCGAAAGTCAATTGACCCGAAACTAATCGGTTTAAAAATCTTTCCTAATTTTCAGGCTAACTGCAGTGACTTCATTTTGAATGCTCAGTGGATTTAGAATGGGTTTGACGGGCCTTGTCGGACGTACTGCGTGAGCATTCAGATCAGTAAAACACATAACTAGAAGAGCAGTAAAGAGGTATTCATGCAACCAACGGCTGCCATGTCTGCTACAGCCGCTACAGCTCAGGAGCAGCAGATGTATAACTCTGGTAGGTGCCCTGGAGGGGCACCGGTAATACTCAATCTACCCGACCTCATTAAGGGACCCGTGTACACTCTCCATCTCACCCAGGGCCCCGGCAGAGATCTTTGCAGCCCATCGCTACTTTCGCCAGGCGTGATGAAAAAGCGTTCGTCTAATCATTCCTTTTTCTGTAAGACTGTCCAGAGCGTGTGTGTGTGTGTGTGTGTGTGTGTGTGTGTGTGTGTGTGTGTGTGTGTGTGTGTGTGTGTGTGTGTGTGTGTGTGTGTGTGTGTGTGTGTGTGTGTGTTTGTGTGTGGGTGTGTGTGTGTGTGTGTGTGTGTGTGTGTGTGTGTGTGTGTGTGTGTGTGTGTGCGTGTGCGTGCGTAGGTGTGCATTCGTACTTACGCACACAGGGAGATTATTAACCGGTTTAATGGCTAACGAAGCCTGACAGGTGCTCTTCGTGCCGAGATTAAGGACTGGTGGGTTAATGACGGTGTGGGTGAGATTGTCATAACTCACAATAAGGCCATTAAAGTGATATTACTGAGAAAGACCTGATCTGATATGTGTCTCAACTCTCCCAACAAGCCGGCACCGAATGTAGCGCTGTGTCATTTTTCACAGAGGTTTTCCGTGCCTGCAGGGATGGTCGACCTCTGTGAAAATTGACCAGAATTCTGCAAAAGTCTTGATAAGAGAAGAAAGGAACAAGTGATGGAGCCTGGAGAAGACACTGAGCTCATAGTAAATTATCCCCATAAAAACGGGAGAGCAGAGCTATAAAACTGTGGATCAATTTCGATACATAACACATCAACAGCTGTGGTCAAATAGACTGTGCTCTACAACTGGTAACTAATGCCGGCATATGACATCTTTCATTTTAAAAATCACTGTACACTGTTCTGAGTCCAAAAGCCTGCTGTCATTACAGTGGCCATCCATGTTTGGAGATGTTTATAAATCAATATTTGGTCAAAAGTCACGTTGGAATTAACAACTAAAAAGTTGTTGAACATTTTCAATTCAGTTTTACATCTCCTTTGTCAAGGGTTACTTTACCTGGCACTGTTGAGTTCATCTACTGCACCCAGTCAACGTCAGTGTTGTTCATGCAGGGGAAACGGCTTGGCTGCTGAACATCGCTTCATTCCTTTGTTGGTGCAGCATCCACCACATGAACCTGCCTGGACAAAGAAAAGCGCATTCCTTCACTAGGAGGTCCATTGATCAATAGTCGACTCTTCAAGACAACACAGTGTGACTGGAGCAGGCTTTGTTGGCCCTCACAATAGACCACTACTCCCCTCTAGTGGTATGTATCGGCTACTGTGGCGTTCAGGGGACAAAAGAACAAAGGACTGAACGGTGAACAATGGAATCGACAGAGCAACAGCAACAGATAAGTATCCTGTGGAAGAGAATGTGATGTGATGTGCACTTTAGCATTTAACTACTTTAGGTGTTTATTGTTTAAAAGTGGATATCTCTGATTATTTTATTTTTTTTAAATATATACTGTAATGTTATGGATGTTTTGCAATGGTGCTATTTAAATAGCAAATATACAGAAAATAGGTTTATGAAATTATACAAGTACGCTTTCTCTCCAGTTTTGCTGTTGCAACCGTTCTGAACGAATGACAATTTGCTATCATTACAGTGTGACCTCATTGTGAATAAAGGCAAAGCACTTAAATGAATGCATGGCCAGTGTCACACAAAAGGGATTTTTAGTGAACCCACAATAAGTAAGAAATGCACTGTAAATGGTCTAACATTTTTTAACAGTCTGCATTTCTCTTGTGCATTCTTGTAAGCGCTTTTCATTGTTCGTTACATTCGCCCACACATTCACACTGATGCCGGAGGCAACCATGCAAGGCGCCAGCCTGCTCGGTGGAGTTAGTGTCTTGCTCAAGGACACTTTGACACAATACCAGAAACCTCCCGGATCCAAGACTGTCACTCTACCTCCTGAGCGACTGTCACCCCATACTGTAGACATGCTCTCATCCCACACAATAAAACTGCAGTGACATAACAATTTAACGTACACAAATCATTACATAACCCCAGAGGTACTATAGTATATCACTATAGTAATGACAGTATAAGTTTATTGTGACACCTTGTCATGGGTTGCATCAAGGATTTATTTCATGCCTTTTAGGGATGGATAGGGTGTGTGTGTGTGTGTGTGTGTGTGTGTGTGTGTGTGTGTGTGTGTGTGTGTGGGTGTGGGTGTGGGTGTGGGTGTGTGTGTGTGTGTGTGTGTGTGTGTGTGTGTGTGTGTGTGTGTGTGTGTGTGTCAGATAACATTTTAAGTTGCATGATAGGGGTCATATCATCTGGATAGCCAAATCTCTGACAAGTGAGGAGTACAACTATGTCACACTGTACCTGCAGGGGTCAGGCCTGCCACCTGAGCCATTTTCCGACTGTTTGTCCTCAACCTGAACAATTGACACCTGCTGTCACCTATATCCTTCCCAAAGCACCACACCCAGTCCGTCCGACAGTTCTGCTGCCTGAGGAAAACACCATCATGACATTTCACGCCACCGGCTCTAGTAGTTAAGTCGTTATAACTGACAAACACGCACACTTGCACATATTTTTTCGCACACATATATCCACCCACTGACAAACTCACCTCAGCACACCTGAACTAAGCTCAGAGAAACGGCATTCTGATTTTGTGTGATAAAGCTACTTTTTTGTTTGTCGAGGAGGTCAACAGGGACTCTCCAAACCAACGACATTTTAGGCAAGTGAGAGTAGTCCTCTTCACCTTGGGAAAAAACAACAAGTGCTTTCATTCAAAAAGGTAAGATTTTTTATCTTGTATGCCTGTATGATGTCACTGAATGTAAAGAATAAAGAAAAATGTTTATTTCAAATTCTTCTTTTCCTGTAACCTTGTTTGGCATTAGATTTTCCATTTACCACGTCTCTCTCTGAACATGTTCACAGAGCTTGGCTCTTTTTCCCCCTTCATCATTAAGAGCCATTGTCAGCAGTGTAATTTTCAAAGAGTAATTTCAAAGAAGGATGTGAGCTGAATGTAATAGTGTGGCACGCGTGTGGATGATTGGACCTGTGCACAGTTTCGTGGCTCTGTGCGCGCATGCATGTGAGCGAGAGATAGAAGGAGTGGGCTGATGAAAGAAGAAATGCAATAATTTATCTTCTCCTTTTTTTATTACAGATTAAAATGGGGTGCTTCACATTCTTCAAGTTTATGATGGCCGTGTTCAACTTGCTTATCTGTGTAAGTATGTTTCCGGCTTTGATTGCGCGCATGCATGCATTGGAGGGTGGGGGTTTAGTGGGGGAGTCAAGGGGTCGTGGTTGGTGGTGGGGGGAGAGTAATTGCGTTTGTTCATTTATTGCGTGAAATCTTTACGGGGAAAGCCATGTGTGGAGGAAACAAACAATGGCAATCGCTGCAATGCATAGGAAATCGTTTAACACACACACACACACACACACACACACACACTTAACGCATACAGATAAAGGAGACGTTATGCAAACATCTCAAATCACTGAGCGAGGAGCCCTAAACGATAGTCCCTCTCCTCCAACAGTACCATCTCCAAACACACACACACACACACACACACACACACTTTCCCATCACCGCAGCAATTTTCATCTCATTAACTTCAAAGGCTCTAATTTTTGCTACCTCCGAACGTCTCACCCCTAACACTGATAACTAATGTGGTGGGTGAAATGGAGGGAAACTTTGGCGAGGGTAAGCTGAATTCGTCCGCCGAGTCGAGCCCACCTGGACTCCCACTGTCACGGAACGGGCCGCACAGATGACGCTTGTATATACCGCGAGTCATCATTTTTTCCCTCCCATTTCCCCATTTCTGCCCAAGTGCACTTCTTTGATAAATCCAGTGCAGCAGCACCACTGATGATGATGATGATGATGGTGGTGGTGGTGGTAGTGATGGATTTCCCTTTGAAATGTTATCCAGCAGAGCAGAATGATGAACTGAATCCGCTCAGCTCGTCACCCCCAAAAAAAGGGGGGTGCTTTGAAGCCGCTGCTGTAAAAAGACACAGCACTTCCAATGACCACGGTGAAGGAATTCAAAGTTTGATGCTGAAAAGTTATCTCAGGAGGATGAGTTTCCTCCAGTTGCGATCTCACTCTCTGTTGAGGGAAATTTCTTCTTCTTCTTCAAATCAGAATTGCCCTTAAATGAGACCCAGTGTGGTAGCTTTAGGAGATAATTCGTTCTGGCAATTGTCATCCTACAGCCTTTTATTTTTCAGGTGGGGTGAATAAGTGCGCAGTGAAAACACAACTCAAATTTTGAAGGCATAGTGTATTAATACTGCACCAACTCACTGTGGTATCAAGTAAATGCTTTTGAAAAAGTGAGACTTTGACTGTATATCTCTTTCACGGTGCATTACATTGGCGTGTGCCCTGGAACCCATCAAAATGCATTGGAAATTAGAGGCTGTCTTCCCGTTTGGAAGGCCTCTCCATGTCTGATCATTGTCTGAGCGCCACGGCTAAATCAGATTGTCTGCTCCCAGTAATATGACCCTCAGAAAATGAGCTACACTCAGCTGATGTCTTTCTCATCCCAGACCTTTCAGAGCGCACCAATTCCAATTTCAATTGAAGTGGGATGGCCCCTCTTTCCTTTTCATACTCTTATATCTCTATATATACATATGTATATACAGTATATGGTCCTATTATGTAGCCTGCTATTCATTCTCTTCTCTTCTAACCTCAATGGGTTATATTTCCTTCCTCTATAGTATGACCTTTCATTTTACCCCAGTTTCCTTCCCCTTCAAGACAAAAAAGAGAGTAACCTGATTTATGGAAAATCTTTAGCCACGTGGGTGCTCACCTGATAGGGCACACGCCTGAATATGGCACGCCATCAAACGGATTAGTCTGCTTTGAGAACAAAACAACAAAAAAAGATAATGTGCCTGCTACAATTATACCTGTAGAAGGATGATGGTGTCAGACGTGGCGTTAGAGGGGGAATATGCTTGTCTTATCACATTTACCCAGCGGGGCACTGATGGTAAGGAACAGATGCAGGGGGAGATGAGACAAGGGGAGACATACCGGAGTGAAAGGTACAGTAGGAGAGGAGAGGGGTGTAGGTACAGAAACAGAGAGCAACAGTATCCAAAAGAGGAAGAGAAAGAGTGCGATTGAGCTAGAGAGGAAGGAGCGAGTGAGTGAAGGAGAAGTAGAGAAAGCGAGTTGGAAGGGGAGCCAGAGTAACAGAGAGAGAGAGAGATAGAGAGAGAGAGGAAGAGACATGCAGGATTGAGTTAGTGAGAGGCAGAGAGAGTGAGGGAGAGACGGAGGGGGGGGTAACAGAGAGATGATTCCCAGGTGGAAGGCATCACGGTTTTGACAGGACGCAGGGGCCGTGATGGGAAGCAGAGGGCCTCCCGTGTATGACTACAGCCTGCCTGATTGGCCCTGACAGACAATATCAGGTTTTGGAGGCGCTTTGCTGAGGAGGATGACAAATGAATAGGAACCCACCACAGTGACCCACTCAGACAGAGAGAGAGGTGGACGAGAGGGGGGTGGGTGATGGGGGAAAAGCCAGGGAAGACAGAGAATGAAGAGGTCGAGAGAGACGGGAGGGACAAAGACACAGAAAGAGACACGAAGAGGGGAAGAGATGGACACCGGTGGGGACGGGGTGGAGGGTGGGGTGGTTTCCAGGTAATGGAAAACTTTTGACATACTTCCACCACAAACAGGTCTTACAGGTGTTTGTTTTTTTGTCTATAGATTTGTATGAATGCGCTTCAAACTCCCCTGGGCAAAAACAGTACTCTGCCACTCGTGTTTCATTTCCAGAGATTTCCTCAGCAGAGATTTCCTGTAATGCAGTCCTGATGACTGCACATGTGTTATATCATCAGAAACCTCGTCCAACATTTACACGTCATGCTGGGTATCTTTAGACGCGTAAGCGTTATACTTCGGCTATTTTCGCCCTCTAATGACATGTCCAAAATAGGGACGCCACGCTTAAAGTGGTTAACTGCAGGCTTGCATCTTAAAAGTGGCATATTGGCAGTCCCAGGGCACTAAATTTCTACAAAGAGAAAAGAAGAAGAAGAAAAAATCAGCCTGAGGGCTAAAAAGTTTAGCAACCAGCAGCTTTCCAACAGCTGCCTGCTTTCTCCATCATTGTCCATGTCATAATCCCATGGCCTACTTCTGTACGCCCCAAGGTCGGCTTTATCTGCCTGCACAAGATCATCCTGAATGGACCTCTGTCCATTATGCCTCCATGACATAAGTAGAGAGATAAAGGGGGTCATGGGAAAAGGGCAGTTGTTTGCTTTAAGAGAGAGGTAAAAAAGAGGCCGTGTTCTAGCTGGAGTTGGGTATATAATGTATAATGTTAAGCCCCAGGCAGCTTCTCTCCATCTCTCTCACACACACACACACACACACACACACACACACACACACACACACACACACACACACACACACACACACACACACACACACACACACACACACACACACACACACTCTCCCTTTCCTTTCTGACAAAAGAGTCTCTTCTGAATCCCCTCAAAGGATGGTAGGTAGGTCATAGTGTCAACTAGAAGTAATGGTAGGAGAGGGTCTGTGATGTAAAGGGGCCTCTCGTTTCCAAAACTTATTATCATATCAAGAGCTGCTGGCTTGACCCCTCCATCTAAATGACCGCCAGGCAAACGGATGATTGACAATTTAACTGTCATTGTAAGCCACGGATTACATGCTTTGTAAAGCCCACTGGTCCTTGCATACCTTTGTCAAGTGGGCGAGACAATGATTTGTATGTGTGTGCATGTGTGTGTGTGTGTGTGTGTGTGTGTGTGTGTGTGTGTGTGTGTGTGTGTGTGTGTGTGTGTGTGTGTGTGTGTGTGCGCGCACACACACACACACACACACACACACACACACACACACACACACACACACACACACACAATATAATTTATTCCCATACATATGTATGTAGGCGTCTGTGTCTTAGCATGCACACTACAGACTACAGTATGTGTGTACATGTGCATGAACATTATACAAAAAAATAGGTGAACATTTGGCGGAAACAGCAGATCTATAAGCTCTCAAAACACTGCGAAGCGACCCGTTGTGAGCTTGTAGATTGTAGCTATTTTCGGCAACGAGATTTGGTGTACAGGGGAAAACACGAGGGGCCCAAGTTTAGACCCCTGGGGTCTAACGAAGTATATACAGTTTAAGTTATTAAGTTCACTCACCCTGTGTGCATGTGTCTTCACTTCCAGGTGGGGGGTCTGACCCTGGTGGCCATGGGGATATGGGTGAGTGTGGACGGGGGCTCCTTCCTCCAGATTCTAGGGCCGTTCTCCAGCCAGGCCTCGCAGTTCGTCAACGTGGGCTTCTTCGTCATCGCCATCGGGGGTGTGCTGGTCCTGCTGGGGTTCCTTGGCTGTTGTGGCGCACACAAGGAGAGCAAGTGTCTGCTGCTCACAGTGAGTGGATTAAGGGCCATTCACGCCAAGCACAATAACTATAACGATAACGATAATGATGCAGTCAAAAAAAATCAACAACTTATGACAATGATAGTGATGAACAATATTGTTTGGATCACTTTCACAGTGATGTTATGAACGATAGAAACACTGACAGTCAATCAAAATCCATCAGGAGGACATCTGGGATGTAATTGGTCTCAGATCACCCTCGGAATATTAACAGAGATGTGGAGACGATTACGAATAGCTATTTGAGATATTCTTCTAGTCTTTGATGTTGGATATCGTAAATATTGTGATATGACATAAGTGTTGTCTTTTCTTGGTTTTAATCCTAGTATAAACCTATTTTATACTTTCAAAAATAACAAAAGTCAACTTTTGTCTTCTCTTGTAGATTTGCTATTTTGGCCATTTTTTAACAGTTTGGGGGAAAGTATATTATAGTCACAATACGATATTATCACAAAATTGATATCAAGGTATTTTGTAAAAAACATTGTGATATTTGATTTAGTCCACAACACCCAACCCAGCCATATAAAAATAGCTGTATTTTTTTACTTTGAATGTATATATTTTTGGGGGCCAAATGTATTAAAACATCACCAAACTTACCTGAAAATGTTTTTCACACTTTTAGAGCATATCCGTGGTCATCATATAGGCATACCTAATAATAGATGCCAAAATAATAATATATATATATATCAAAAGTCCCTAAAAAGCCAATCTTAATTACTTCCTGTAAACGAAAACGTGCTGCGTGATGACATAACGGCTTTCATGAATATAAATGAATCTTGATTACATGCACCTGTTTGATTCCCATAACTACACGTTCTTCAAACACAGCTGATTTTAATTACAGAGCTACTCCGTTTTGAATCTCATTCAAGATGACATCCAGATGGTGTATATTACTCATTTTAAACTTAATCATGCACACTAAAATATGTATCTGAAAACATTATAGGTTAGACATGATAAGCCACGTAGTAGCAAACGTGCTTCACTGGCCGTCTCTCTCTCACTTGTAAGTTGTAAACAAACACTAGCCCTGTTGCGCACGTCTGAAGTGATTGAGATTCTAACGTCCCATAGCCTGAAGGGATGAGAGTTGGTTGAGACGACGTTTCAGACTGAATCTTCAAAATAAAATGACCGAAAATGTCACTGCACTGCATCTTTAAGTCATCAATGTTTGTTAATTTCGTTTTTTTATCTTCAGCTACTCTTCATCAATCCATGTTTTAGAATGCATTGATAACATAGTTTTGTCAAAACAAGACTGTGCGATCTGTTGCTAGAAATTTACAGCAGTTTGTATTTGTAAACAGTAGGAACAAAGTACCACTGATGTGCTAACGGTGAGCTTAGCAGCATGAACTGAGCTTTGATTGGCAGAGCAGAGTCAGCTAAGCTGTTTGGTTCTCTGTGATTGGTCTACTTTTGTGGTGACAGATATAGGGACAGAGATATGCCTACAGACCCAGTATACACGAATCCACAGAGCGCTTCCCTGTAGGTATGGCGCCGCCCCCTTTAGGTAGCGCCGCCATTACTGCAGTGTCAATATCAGCGTAGTAGCAGCTGACTGATATTGACACCGCAGTAATGGCGGCCTACCTAAAGGGGGCGGTGCCATACCTACAGGGAAGCGCTCTGTGGATTCGTGTATACAAGTAGCCTGGGACCAGACGAATCTGCGAGTGCAAAAAAAAATTATACTCTCCGATTTGGGTCTGGCACCATAGATATAGAAACCTAGATACCTTGGCATCTGCAGTTCGTTGGAGCGACCTGTTTCGTATGGTGGCCGCCATATTTCCGGGGGACACAGGCACTGGCCAATCACAGCGCGTTGAATATTGGCCAATCACAGCACGTCTTTTCCAGGACTCGTCAGAATCTAGTTGTCCCGCCCCCACCTGCCTCTGATTGGCCTACCGAACGCCCCCCTTCTGTGACGCACGCGGAAGTTTCCAGCTGGTCCCCCGGAAGCGGAAGCGCGCCCGCCATACAGACGCCTCAGAGCCAGAGGAGGCGTCTACCTTTATATGTCAGTGTCTGGCACCGCTCCATAGAGAATCCATTTCCTGCTCCAGAAGACGTGGGTGACCAATCAGGGCCCAGTATTCGAATGTGGGAGACTGTAATTGGTAGTTGGTTGTAGGTCTAACCAATTGCGTCGAGGGCCATTGTTATGATCCCGCCCCTTGGGGAAAAAAACGTCCTCATGGAAGCACCAGACTCATATCCACGCAGTGATATAGTCTGGCTACGCGAGGCTAGTATACAAGTAGATACAGTATAGGCGCAGCGTCATTGCGACATATCAAGAGGGACAAATCGTGGGGCGCTGGTGGCTTAGTGGTTAAAGTGCTATACACATCCAATCCCGGATTCGATTCCCAAGCATGTCCTTGCCTCGTTCTAGATCCCCATGCACACAAATCATGATGACATACAGTATAAGAGACAGACAGATATACACACACTACTATACAGTACTATACAGTCATTAAGTTATGATACTTTGCTAAATTGAAAATGTGGGTTTTCGTACAAAAACACCTTATCTTACGTAGATAGTAACAGTAGTGATTATAAAACAGAAAAACATTGTCTCAGGTACTTATATACAACTCAGGCATATTTCTTCCAATTAGGTCTATGTACAGACAAACCCCATTCTAAAAGGATGGCCCCTTCAGTGCCATGCCATAACAATAACCTTGTAATGATATTTAATGTGTTGGATTACCTAACTCAAGCAAGTTAAAAGTTTCTGCTAAAGTTAAAAGTTGATGTTCATACCGTACTGAAATTAACTGAATCCAATGGCTTTCCTCATACCCCAAACAAACATGTTTTGAAAAAAGGTTGGCAGTAATCTCAATGTACTGTGAGTCATAGTCAATGGGCTTAACATGGCAGACCACTGGTATGGTTCTTTAAGAACCAGAAGGAAAATGCATATCAGCATTGAGGAAAAGGCTGAACATCAGTGTTCTGAGAATGCGGATGCTGTCAAAAATGATTAAGAGTTGTCCCATGGGTCAAAATTCTGAATGATCTTAAGAAGCTGTAGAATGCTTGAAGGGAGTTATATATTACATGATTAAGTGTCAAAATTCTATGAGCATCAACATGAAATCTAGCCCCATCATCAACAATGCCACAGAATTTGTGAAGTTGCACAGACAGCTCGGCCATTTCCGGTATGTCGCACAACCTTGGCTGCGCTCGCAGCCCAGCCACCCCAGCAACACCTACATCATCAGCAACCCCACCCTCCCATACATTCAGACGGGGAGCGTGAACATTATTATGCTCATTAACGATGGGTGCTAACTACCACTTTGTCCAATGCTGTGAGTCTAATGAGTGGCAGAGGCAGCACATTTCCCCCCCATACGGCCCCCATCACGTCCACATCCTCCCATTGGGCTTGAATGATGACGGTGCACTGGAGCCAGCTATAGCACGGCTGACAGCGCAGGATGAGATGCTTATCTAGTGCCCCGTTTTCTCCCTGTGTTCCGAGAGAAACCGCCTCCCTATCGCGGGAGCTGTAATGGACTGAATGATAGAATGGATGGGCTGACAGAATGGGATCCATTCCAGCTCTTGTGTTCCTTATTGTCCTTTTGTGTAATCAGCCAGGCCTGATCGGCAATCTCTGTGATTGCATGGTGGAACAATGGCTGATTAGAAGGCCATGGGGTGGTGTAGTGGGCCTGTGTGCGCGCATACTGTACGTGTGTGCACGTGCACTTGCATGTGTGTGTGTGTGTGTGTGTGTGTGTGTGTGTGTGTGTGTGTGTGTGTGTGTGTGTGTGTGTGTGTGTGTGTGTGTGTGTGTGTGTGTGTGTGTGTGTGTGTGTGTGTGTGTGTGTGTTGGGAGTGGGGTGTTCATGCAAAAAATCTGAAGAACATTTTTCTTTATTTTTTAAATAAAGTGAATTAACAGAAATCAGAATGTATAAAGATTGTGTGATGCTGCGCATCACGAAAAATGTGTGAGCCAATTAGATGCCAATTAAAGAATGAATAGCCACTTTTCCACAGACAAATTCACTACATGCTGTTATGTTATGTTCCATTGCAGTTCTTCTCCATCATCCTGGTCATCTTCATCGCAGAGGTGGCTGCTGCAGTGGTGGCCCTGGCCTACTCTTCATTTGTAAGTTTGTTCGGATCTGTCTGTCTGTCTGTCTGTCTGTCTCCTCCGTTTTCTCCTCCTGTATCCTGTATCAGTCTCTTTAACTCTATAATATTCCTCCCATCCCACCTCTTTCTTTCACTCTCTCTTCTTCACTCACTCACTCTACTTTTTTCTCATCACCCTTGTACCTCCTCTCTCTCTCTCTCTCTCTCTCTCTCTCTCTCTCTCTCTCTCTCTCTCTCTCTCTCTCTCTCTCTCTCTCTCTCTCTCTCTCTCTCTCTCTCTCGATTTTTATCTCCATGTAAATTTTCCATCACAGCCACAGCCATCATTGAATTACCGGCTTTATGTCCGCCTCAGTACATTCGGCTACTTAATGACTCCAGGATTGCCCGGGGCCGTGTGCGATGTCTCTCACTTTGAGCAATTTATTACTCGGGAATATTGAAGCTAAAGCATTTTATATGCAAAACAGCCTATTTACATATATGGGTCGGCCACCCGAACTCCCTTCCTCCCTCTCTCTCTCTCTCTCTCTCTCTTTCTCTCTCTCACACACACACACACACACACACACACACACACACACACACACACGCACGCACGCACGCACGCACGCACACACGCACACACTCACACACACACACGTTCCCTCACACACACGCGCTCCCTTCCCATTTAGTGTCATGTATAATAATTAAGGATTTCAAAAGAGCTGTGTAAAAAGGTGTTAGCCAAGACTGGGCTCCTAATAAAGGAAGTAGAAAGTGCTCCCCCCCCCCAATCAGAGGGTGTATCTGAGTCCCCGAGAGCGAGGGGAAGATAATCTAATGCACGTCCATCTGCAGTGAGGAGGTGATGAGTGGAGGGTGGACTGCACGCTGCCCAGGAATCTCATTTGTTTGCGCTTGTGTTCCTGGTATACCACTCTGAGCTGCGGTTACCAAGTATCTCTCTCTCTCTCTCTCTCTCTCTCTGTTAACAAATGTATTCTGCTCCTC
>NC_137607.1:29097507-29145007 GCF_963280865.1 Gymnoscopelus braueri
GTTACAAAGCTGTGGAACAACACCATGACCGAGGTATGTTTACCATCAACATGAACATTATTGTAGCTTTAAAACAATGCAAACTATGACCAACAAGAAACACATTCGGGTCAAAATGTTCCAAAGAATGTGACATCTTTTTTTGTATCTATTATTTTGCACTCATGCACTGACTGGTCCTAATTATGTATAAACTGAATCTATAACACATTCAATAAGAGTACTCCCTTTTAGAACATGTGCCTATCCGTCTGTCAGATTATAAACTATCGTTAAAATGTCTGGTGTGATATTGTAAAATATCTCTCCTCAAAGGAGTCCTAATGAAAAATATCCACATGAAAATATTTTAACGGCCCGTGGAGAGTTTCAGGTACTGTAGAAATCTTCCCCCGAAAGTCCTCGGAATCATTCCAACACTGTATCTGGTACTATTTACCAGTTCATTTCACATACGCATACATAATATCCGGTACATTATGTAGAAAGAAAACGAGTTTTAACCATAGGCTACTACAGTAGGTACCTAGTAGCCTATGGTTAAAACTCGTTTTCTTTCAAAACTCTTTCTTTACAAGCTTGAAAGAAAAACTTTTAAAGAAAACTTTCCTCATTTGACTGTGGTTGAACAATGGCTCTAACATCATAAAGTGGCGCGTCTGCCCGTATAGTGCTTTCAGTATGTCAACAGACGCTTTTGTTGCAAAAATGCAGTTTTTCAGACAGCTTATTTTCTGCAGACCTTGACTTCTTAAAGTCAGCGTGAGACGGAAAAATAAGTAAAGCGCACACACATAGTCCTTATACGTCAAGCTCTTCTGAAGGCAATAGCAGGGAATGAAACAGATATAAAGCCAATAACATCCAGCAGTAGCAGTACAAACTGAAAAGATGAACTTGTTCAACTTCATGTCAACATGGCAGACTTGCACACATACGGTTAAGAAACTACTTTTTGATGGATCAATCATTATCCAAGTGACAAAACTACATACTGACGAATTCTATGTTGATACACAGTCCACAAAGCCCTTCCCTATTATTGTTTATCTGTGTCAAAACTTCCATTGTATGCTTTTTCTTTTAGCTGCCTGTATAGTGCCTTCAGTATGTCAACAGATGCTTTTGTTGCAAAAGTGATGTTTTTCAGACATCTCATTATTGTATACTTTCTGCAGACCTTGACTTCTTAAAGTCAGTGTGAGAGGGATAAATAAGTATAGGCCAATAAAGCGGACACATAGTCCTTATACAGTAAGCTCTTCTGAACAAAATAGCAAGGCAATGAAATGGATATAAAGCCAACCAGAAGTACAAACTGAAAAGATGAACTCGTTCAACTTAATGTCAACAGGCTCACACATACGGTTAAGAAACTTATTTTTGATAGTCGGATGGACCCTTCGCTAAACCCCACCCCAAAAGCGATTGTCCAATGCCAGCTTAGCAACCGTTGTTAGCCTGGCATAGGTCTGGCAAGCTTTCGTCACCTGCCATAGCTGTCAATGTTATTTCGCCCGCACACACACAATCATTTGCAACATAATAGCAAGAATAGGAATACCACGATAACGCAATGGTGACTATGAACCACGTTCCCAAACCCGTTGGAGGCTGCTTTTCCCAAGCTGAAATCTGCACTTAAACTGCAAGGCTGCATGGCTGTGTTGTTGAACACATACACAGCTTAACGTCGGGTTACACGACTCACTCGTCAATAATAGGCTACTAATCACCGTAATCGTTAAAGTATATTTATTCATTTGTTTGTCTATTTATTAACTGCTACTGCAGTCTTACTATGCGGTACATGAAAACTCCTGTTACAGTCATGGATGAACTTCAACCTGGTGTTTGCACTTTCTCCATTTACGGTCCGTACATCTATATAAACGTTCAGATTTTAAATATAAAGTGCTTACCCCATGGCCACGGATGTTACAATTATGCACGGGACTCTCAAAAGTACCCGTATATTCTGTATTGTTCAATAAAAAGCATTTTAATCCGATCAGTGGCCATTTTCTTATAATGTATCAGAGTGCAATACACCTACCAACCGATATGGTCACTCAGTTGAAAGCATAAGGAGAAAATGGCCACCGATCAGATTAAAATGCTTTTTATTGAAGAATACGGATGATACGGGTACTTCTGAGAGCCCGTACATACATGTAACATCCGTGGCCATGGGATAAGCACTTTATATTCGAAATATGAACGTTTATGTAGATGTATGGGCCATAAATAGAGAAAGTGCAAACACCAGGTTGAAGTTCATCCATGACGGTCGTGACAGTCGACCGTCGTGTATAGAAATTGATCTATTGAAGATTCTGACTTTCAAATGTATATTTTTTGTTTTGATTGTATTGCTGTATTGTTGTATTGTGCTTTCTGCTTTGGCAATGTAAACGTATGTTTTCTCATGCCAATAAAGCCCTTTGAATTGAATTGAATTGTATCCATGGCTATTACTCCCTCTAACATTTCCCATGTTTTTAGTTTATTGAAATAATGTCATGCACATTTGTCCAGTGCATAGCCTACTGCAGGCCTTGTTGACTAGATTTAGAAGAGATTTTGAAGCTCTTTCTCCTGAAATGATCGATTATTTTTAAGGGGAAAAGCCATCATTTAACATGCAAGTCAATGGGTGAGAAGCAGAGTTTGCCAGGCGCTGCCAGGCCTGGGTGTGACTAACTTCGCACCACCAGTCACAGAGTGGAGTGGGTGGGGCTTAGCGAAGGGTCCATTATATGCAAGTTACACAGTCTACAAAACCCTTCCCTATTCCTTTGTTAGTGTTTTCTTTTTTGTAACACAAAAATTGTAGCACGTTTTTTGTCTCTGTCAAAATTGCCATTGTATGTTTTGTCTTTAGATGCAGTGCTGTGGTTTTAGCAACTACACAGACTTTATGGATTCCCAGTATCTGAACCAGACTGGAGGCTACCTCCCATTGAGCTGTTGCCACCAGTTCAATGGCACCACCTGCAGCCCACCAATGGCACAGCGTAATCCTGTACAGGTGAGGAAGACAACACCTCTTATCTATGATAATCAGCAGAGTAATAGCATAACATGTCCCTATTTTAGGCATGCCATTATAGGTGAAAAATGCAAAATAAATAAATAAACGTTCAAACGTTTTTGAAAGTAGCCCATGTACAAGCATTTTTGAATAGGGCGTTAGTGGTTAAGTACAGGGAAAAAAAGGAAAAAAAGATTATTCATGGCCATTGAGGCACCCATCTCTATAGTATAATATAGTATCTAATGGCTTACCGGCCATTATGTGGCCCGATTACAAGAGGATGTGAAAATGTACTGTTCCATAAGTACAGTCTCGAAATGTACCGCTCAAAAGTGAGGATAAAATGATCCATTTGGCCCAGTTACAGCTATGGTTTAACTACTTTTGAACTACATTTCTGGTACAGGAAGAAATATAACACTGTGTCTTTGTCTCTGACAAGGTGACGTAGCTAGTTTTATGTAGCTTCAAAACAATGCAGTTAATAAAAAAATATATCTAGTTCAGGTCATCATTGTAAATTTGATTAAAAGGTCATGGGCATTGGCCATTAATGTTTCTATTTGTACTCAGCCAATTGGTTATGTATTATGGCGTTAAATCATGAATACACATTTTGGAATATGTGACAAATTCCTCGGAAAAAACATACATAATATGCACATACTGTACATGTGGCTTACCCTGACTGTATTTTGCTCTAGGGATGTTTTGAAGAGATTCTAGAGCTCCTCAAGAGGAATGCCAACATTGTGGGTGGAATAGCAGCAGGAATTGGTATCTTGGAGGTGAGTTCACATGTGAAAATTCACTTTACATCTGCACTTACTTCTGTCAGGGAGTCTCTGATACGTTCACTTCAATCTGCAGAGAACTGTTCTTACTGAGCTGGTGCAATAACTGAGAACCCCCCCCCCCCTCCCCCTTCAGTTTATATTCTCACAGTAATCCCTGTAATAGTTAAAACCACTTAAACCCTGTATACGTCTTTGACCGGAGTCCCCCAGGGGTCTATACTATACCCCCTCCTTTTTCCCTCTACACCAAATCTCTTCGCAGAAACTAGAATATCTACAAGCTCACAACGCATCGCATTGAGACACATCGTGAGCTTGTAGATCTGTTACTTTCGCAGAATGTTCGCCCCCACATTAGGGACGCTATGGTTCATGTGGTTAAGATGACAATGGCGAGAGAGCTGCCCATTCCACACGCAGTGCTAAACACTTAAAAACACAAAGAATCAATCATTATATGATACAGTACTAGAAATGCCCTCAGCCAGGTAATTCGAGTTAGTCCATTTTTTATAATGAATGACTTTATTATTACAAAAATAGATGAGAAGTTGAATTTTAATATTAATCAAAAGTTTGTTTCTTTCTCCCTAGATTGCAGCGATGATTGTGTCAATGTACCTCTACTGTCACATGGACAAACGAGTCAGCTGAGACTCTGCTATGTGTTATACACTGTAAGGATGCTGTTTCATCTCAATCTAGCTGTATTAGGGTATCTTGTGGCATGTCTGTAGAATGAAACGAGTCTCTGAAAACTGATTTGATTTAACTTAAAATGCACAGTTTAGCTTGGTTATTTTAGATTTTATGTCATGATATGTTTTTCACACTGTACTACTATCACACAAATAGCTGCTTCCCTTCTTAGGATTTTTTTTCTTTTTTTTACTGCAGTTTTAATTTAAGGCACTTATCTATGGAACACGGATGTAGCATAATATATAAATTGAGATGGTGCAATGCTTTTACCTATTGAATCCACACATGTTGAATGTAAATATTTCATATTGCCAATAAAATATATCAACCATTTGGCAAGTTGGATTTGCACACATAATCAGTGTGTTGCTCTGTGATTTTCTCATAGACCATGGAATCTGTGTTGACAGGCAGATGGATTTCACAAATGTACATAAGGCTTAAGCACACACACTGCGGCTGCCTTTTGTCTGGTGCTTAAACTTGTTTACTCTTAGATTTCCTACAGCTTTTAGTGGACTAGCTGTCACGTAATGGCATCGTCCAATGGTGAAGTTCCAGATAATGCTTTTGGTGTCGTATTTGGAATAATGTTCATATCCTTTGGGCGTCTTTAAGGTCATGGTTGATCCTCATGCCTGCCACGTCAAACGGCACTCAATACAAGTGTGTTGTGTGAAGAATGAGCCACTTTACACACAGTTCGGGCTGGATTTTCTCATAAATGGCAAGGCCCGGGCTGAAAAGGGCACCACGCAGGGCAGTGCTTCAATTCATCTCTGAGCCGTTGCACTGCAGACTATGATTCATTGCCGTTCCATCTCGTGCCCTTGAAGACAAGACTGGCCACGTTGTAGGACAAAGCTGAGTAAATATTGACCATTAAAAGCCTTCATAATGGACAAGAGGGATTCAGAGAACCAGTGTTGTTGTGGTTGTGCATCGGGTTATTGCTCCTGAATTAGTGTAATCATCACAGATCCCTGTGCAAATCCATGACAGCGGCCATGCCTTTGTTCCCCCGTGTCTCTTTGACTACGGAGCAACTCTCCCAGAGAGGCAAGGAGAGTGCGAGAGTGCGAGAGAGATAGAGAGAGATAGATAGAGAGAGACAGAAAGAATTAGAGAGAAGTGCAGATGGTGAGGGATAAAGTACAAAAGAGAGACATAGATGAGATGGCAGAGGAGAGAGCATCACAGTGAGACAAAAGATGAGCTGGTGAGAACGCCCCAGCATATCCCCTTATTTTATCCAGTTCGATTATACATCTGCCAAGTATTTAGAGCTAAAGCTGTCATCATCTCATGCCCAGTGTGCTCTCATCCCTTATGTTTAACAATAACCCCCAGGTCTCTGCTCCCTCCCCTCGCCTGTTCTCAGAGGAATGGACTCAAAGCCGTCCAATCAATATTCCATCTACATTCCATCCATCAGCCTCCCTGGCCGGCTCATCAGAATGTTCAATAGGTCAAAAATGACATTTAAAAGGCGCTGTGCCCACCACTTAAGCTTTGATACGAACCAGCAGGTTTTGACTGACAGGCAAAATGACCAGGTTTAAGGCAGGGGCTGATAATGACACGCAGGCTGAATCCAGGAATATGGAGAGAGAGAGAGAGAGAGCACGCTTCATTGTGTGTGTGTGTGTGTGTGTGTGTGTGTGTGTGTGTGTGTGTGTGTGTGTGTGTGTGTGTGTGTGTGTAAACAGAGAACTGGGAACAATTGCTGTATATGAAACAAAACGCCAAGATGACCTGGTGGCATTATGACTGATGGGGGAGGGACTTGATTGGTGCCAAGTATACACACACACACACACACACATGCAGTGCTCTATACTTATCACATACGATTCAATAAGCCATGAACAAAACCCTACATGCAGCTAAATCCGCTCAGTACAACCTATGCAAATGTTGGTAAACAATAAACATAAAGGGTAATACATACACCGACACCTACTCAGGAGCCCATGGCACACACACACCTTTTCTCTGGCACCTATAGAAGCTGCCACCCCTGCTACTAAAGACGGATTTGGTATCATAAGGATTAAATGCCATTCCAGAATCTATTCTATGGAGCCGAGGGAGTAAAACATAATGGCGCAAACACTTATAGACATAAGAAATATATCCTGATCCTGGTTACTTCACTTTAGTGAATTTTGTTGGTTCAAAATGTGAATTCATCATTTGCTAATGACAGAGCAGCAATGTTTAACAACTTAAACCCTATGAGTCCCCTAGGGGTCTATACTTGGTCTGACCCTTTTTGTCCCTTTACACCAAATCTCTTCACTGAAAATCTACAATCACAATGCAACTCTGAGCATGTAGATCTGCTATTTTCACAGAATGTTTGCCTATTATGATATGCCCACAATTGTGACACTTGGGGCCTTTGGATTTTGAGGAAAATACAGTTCCCGACCTATCTGGACTGAGTCAAGCCTGGGGAGATGCAGAGGAGAATCTGCACAGGGTCATCAAACATTATGAAGTCATGTACTGTAGATGATGTGGTGATATATGGCTCTAAAGGACTCAGCAGGAAGGGGCGTTTGTCCTTGGTCAACCAAAGCGGTTGCGGAAATTCACCAAGCCACAAAGATTTGCATGCATTTCCCTTGCCACACGCATTTCGCCTCGACATTGCCTTGCCTGACGCTCTCTTGGGAAATCTGTAGGCATTCACAAGGCCATGGGTGAGCAAAATCTAAGCTAAGAATAACAATGGCCTCAAGTTTATTTTATTCCATGAATAATATGCACTAATAATACATCCATCAACATGAATAATTTAAGTTGGATAAGCCACTGAGGCCTTAGGAAGGAGCAGCAGGACGGCAGTTTAGAAAAAGAACATCTTTATTCATTTATTTGGATGATATAAGTAGAAACTCATACATATGTCAAACTGCTTTAGATTGGCGTCCTCGGATCATCGTCCTAATCATCAATAAAATCAACCATATCACTGCTGGACAGACAATGAGCTGCTCGCAGACTTCCACTGAATCTCATGCACTCACACAAACAAAGAAAAGTAGGATCATCACACAAATAAAATAAAATAAAAAATGAATGAGACAAATACGAAAAGGTAGATGTTGATTGACCATTACCATGCAATGGTGATACTTGCTTCTTCCTTTTCAATCAACTCAACTTGGGCAATTGACCGCAATACTGCACTGTAAGTGATTGTGATTGAAATGACATCCACAACTGGGAAAAGCAAACCTGGGGTTGGTTGCCTACTAGCATCGTCAAAAACATCGTTTTTTCAATACACATTGATACAGAATATCTGAAGTCGATTTCAATAATCATTTCCCACAGTATCGATACCATGCTCTCTTCTCTTAATTAACTTTCCTTAATTTAAAGATGACAATTCAGGCTTTAGAAAAGAAAACAAGCGTGATATTTCCCTGATAGTACCAGAGATAAGCACAGCCTTCAATAAACATCTAAAATTGTATGCCCTCTGTCCAAATGTCCCTGTGGTATCGAAAATGGTTTTCAAGATATTGTATCGAAGTTAGAAAGTCCAGTATTGTGACAACACTATTGCCTTACCATTACACAAAATGCTAACAATAACTTGAAAAAAACATGACAAATAGCCAAATACTGATATAGTTACATTTAAAACCTAACCACCATTAATTAATTTGATAGGCAAGTTTAAAACTGACTAAAGCACTGAATAGGGTTGCTTTGAAATGGCTGGACTATCATTTCTATCAAAGAGGAAGAACAGGTAAACTAAGAGTGAGACTACCCGGTTCCATAGCTGATTTGCGGAAAGTTGAGAATTCCATCACAGACAAACAAAAGAGGAACATGTAGCCAGTGGGTCTAGTGTATCAATGTTACAGGGGACTTACGTTGTCGTATTATAGACACACTTGTTCATGACAACGGCCAACAGTGAACAAAAAACAATCATGTATTTTGTAGTTGTCTAGTCTGTCATGGTGTAACTAAAATAATTACTTAAGATATGTGGCTGCCTCCACTGTCACATGGAAAGTTTTAATTACACTGTAATGCTAATAATAAGTATGAGGCGAGCTTCTAGCGCTGCAAGACATTGGATCTCATATATCTATATAAATATTATAGACTAGAGGACAATCGTACATTCCACACTTTCTAGTCCGTGACAAAGGGTAACAACATGGGTCCAACAGATCATCCTGGCCAAACTCACTCAGTCTCTCAGTGTCTCTGATAGTTCTGTTCAAGTGTTAAGAGTCTCCAGTTCTCTTCATCAAAGTGATCCGAGGTTGGGTAGGCGACCCAAGCAGTCGTATTAGTAAAACCCACAGGGCTGTATAGACTCCTTTGCTCTAGCTTAATATTATCTTATGTTGAAAAATAAGACGACCATTTTATTTTTCATCAAAAAATATATGTGCAATGTATATACATTTTTAATGCACTTTCTGTAAACGTTAGGCTCTTAAAAAAATGCATTGATCTTGATAAAAAAAGACTTAAAAATGAACTTAAGTAAAACCAAACAAAACCTCCGGTTGACCTATACAACAAAAATAAATAGACATAAGTTACATTTTATGTACAGGATGGACAAAGCACTCAGTAGTTTAAAAAAAACGAAACAAAAACCACAAGAGCTAGTTGTTTTCTGGTTGGGCAGTTTTCTTAGGCAGCCAGTGCCCCTGTACAGTAGTGTGTGGTAGTGTGTTTGTGTCCGCCCTGCAGAGGAGATGAACCAGTGCATCATTCTTCCCTCTCCTCTTTGCCCTTTCGTCCCTTAGTGTTGATTGAAAGGGAGGAGCCACGTGTCATCCGTCAGTCATCAAGGAGACCCTTCAAAGTCCCATAAATGATAACCAAAGCCCTTTCATGCGTCGCACCATCTCAACCTATAGCCTTTTCTTCACGCAGTCAATACAACGGTGTTGTGTGAAGAATGAGCCACTTTACACACAGTTTGGGCTGGATATTCCCATAAATGGCATGGTCCCGGCTGAAAAGGGCACCATGTAGGCACAGCAGACCCGGCAGTGGCGATCCTTTCAGTTATGTGATTCATTTGAACTGTAGCTGCTTAGACGCTCATGTCCACACGCGTGCTGTAAATAATGCTGTAAAGTCCAGTGTTTAGATTACCTTGTTTTATCCGCCCAGGGTGCCTAAATCTCCCATGTCCCTAAGCAGGGCGGTTAGTGGTTGTTGGTGGAATATGGACTTTAGAATAAGAGTTGTTAAGGCCTAAGTTGGTAGAAGAAGTATTATGCTCGTATCAAGCAGAGGAGCTCACTCTAGCAGAAGAGCTCACTGTGGGTGTGTGGGTGTGTGTGTGTGTGTGTGTGTGTGTGTGTGTGTGTGTGTGTGTGTGTGTGTGTGTGTGTGTGTGTGTGTGTGTGTGTGTGTGTGTGTGTGTGTGTGTGTGTGTGTGTGTGTGTGTGTGTGTGTGGACTACATCTGCTCAACTGGTGCTCCTTCTTCTTTGGGGGGAGGCTCCAGGTGAATAGGAGTGACGCTGGCCGGCTTCTTCACTCTGGACAAAGACGAGAGAGAGGGGGATAGAACGGAAGATAGGACGTAGAGTTGAAAAAAGAGGAAGTCAGAGAACGCACACACATTTAACAGACTGTGGATGCACTTATATTATAACTATTGTCAGCTGCCACACCAGTCTGGGTATTCTGCTCTTGTAGTTGTCATGTGGTACGTTAACCCATTTAGACTGGGAACACATGTGTCATTTTTATATTTTAGTTATAACCATTATTTTTATACTTTGGCTATTCAAAAATAGCAGATCTACAAGCTCATAGCACGGCAATCGGTGCTGCGCTATGAGATTGTAGATCTGCTATTTTTGAAAAATCTTATATTTGAATACATATATTTCTAAAGCGAACATTTGTAATTCAAATCTTTGCTTCTGGGGGGAGTCCCTGGAACAAAATGTTTTGAGATGGGGGTCTGCGGCCAAATATGTATCATTTTGGGGGTCCTTGACATGAAAAGGTTTGAGAACCACTGATTATAGCAACATATGTTTTAAAAGTATTTTTTTCTAATAGCCTAAGTAATCTAAAAATGACACAGATGCGTTCCCGGTCTTAATGGGTTAAGACAATCTATCATTAAAATATTCATATACTTACGAGTAAGGGGAGATGGGAACAGCCACCACGAGGACCTGATTCCTTTTTCTGAAGAGCCGCCACAGGCCTCTGTGGTAGCCCCGCACATCCAGGTCCCAAACATGGAGGCACTGGAGAGCAGAGGATGTGTTTGAATGACACTAGGCCTTCACAGTACTGAGCCAAGTTAACACTTTTGCCTTTCAATGGCTCTTTATCATTGTTAAAATGGCTATTAGAGCTGTAGAATCTTTGAAGGAGAATTGGTCTGTAATGTGATGTTGCATCTAAACCTACCTCACACTAAGAACATTTTAAATGGGACTTTCTAGAAAATAACTTTTCTCAATTCTTTCGTTATTTGGGATAATGCACATTGTAAAGCGTTTTGGAGAAAGGCACTATATGAAATGCACAATTATAATAAACTATCACAGGGTTGAGATGTGCCTTCGATGTTTGATTGTTTAATTGATTGATTCAACTAGTGGATGAACTCCTCCCTGTGCTGGTCTACCTTAGCGAGCTCGGTCCAGGTGTTGGTGTCCGTTTCGCTCTCCATCTTGATGTACATGACGTATGTCTTCCCCTCGGAGTCCGGCAGGAAGGAGTCCTCACACGGGTTCTTGGTGTGGTCTAACACCTCAGCCTCCCTGAAGATTTCATCACAATACCGTTATTGTCAACACAATACTGTTAGCTAGCCATACGGTGGATGCACACAACCAAAAATCTACATATACATTTATATTGTACTCCTCCACACACACAATTCTTTACTCTGTTGGTGTGTAAAATATTAAATATTAAGGAATGATTAGGCATTATAAGTCCTCATAAGCATATCTACTCCCATCATAGCTGTAATCACAAACTGTCATTACTGTCATGGTGTGAGGCTGTTAAGTGTCATAGTTAAGGCCAATACATTATCCTTGCAACGTCCAAACCTTTCTTCGGAAAGGGAGGTGCTATAACTACAAATTGACACCATTCCGATCTTCCGATGGGCGGTCTCAAATATTTTTCTCAGAACTCGTGCACCCCCAGATGTCCTTACTCTCCGAACTATAGTTCGGAAAGCCAGTCGGAAAGAGGAGCATGTATTGGCCTTTACGCTTTCACATTGTGATTGGTTAAGAGGCAGTCTAAGTGCCAATATTTCCAGATGAAAGCACCCCAACGCGTCCACCTTGTTTCTGCAGTTTCTGTTTTCTAATCATAAATATTAATTAAACTATGGTATAATTGCAATATGATCCACGGCACTCTGCCTCCAGCTTAGTGCCTACAACCGCAGCACACCTGTGCCAATATAGCAATCCTGCCTGAGTATTATTACTTAATTAGGTTATACATTATTTCCCTTGGGTAAGAGATTCTAAGCCATATTATATCATAATCACATCAGAAAACGTCAAAATGCATTATAATGCACTATGTATCTGGTATGATCATGCCATGCCATCATGTTTCGAACACTCTATATTTATTTTCTTTATAACTTGTCATACATATTATGACACAGCAAATACATGAGCTCTGGGGCTCTTGCTAGTGTTGCTAGAGCGGGTTTATAAAAAGGTTGGAGTGCTACTCAGAGCGAGGACCGCCTGCCGCTCCAAGCCACTCCGGCGGGGGCCGCGCACCGAATGTTTGAGCATGCCCGGTCATACGGACTCAGAGACACACAGACATCCAGCAGTGCACAGCGCACGTCCTTGATCAAGATTTCATTCAAATTAATTTTTTTTAATTTTATTTTTTTACTGTTGAGCGGCCCGGTTTGAGCGGAGCATGGAGCGAGAGGTGCGCAAATCCACGTGAGCGACGGGGAGCGGAGCGCGGGGGGGTCAACATGAGCGAATAGCGAGCGTGAAACCAGCCCCCTGGAACGCAGAGCGGCATTTCCACCCTCTCCACTCCGCTCACATGCTCTGGTTGCTAGTGCATCAGAATGTACAGGCCTTCAAGCTCACTCACTTCAGCAGATTCTGGATCTCCACTTCATAGGCGTCTTTCTTCAAGCTGAGGAACAAGTATAAGATCTTTTGAGCATCAGCCAGTTCATGGATAATGATGGTAAAAAGTGGGACATACTGTACACGTTACATGTTGAGTGTACAAACCTGTCCACTTTTTTCATCTGTACGTTGGGAACGGTGTTGAATTTATGCTTCTTGAAATATACCTCCTGTAAGAGGGGACAGGAAAGACAGCAATGTTGACAACTCTGTTCTGTTGTTCAATATCCAATGTAAGCTGTTGAAATGTAGGCACAAAAAAACCCTGAACAAACCATGAGCGTGCAAAAGCCTTCAGTCGATTAGCTCTGCTGAATAGCGGCTAGACCTATCCATCAATTAGTTGCGTTGTAACAGTACCAATATTGTTTTTTTTGCCATTTTAGCCGTCTAATTCTAGTACATTGACATTCTATTAATGTATTGATTGTCTGTTTGCCTCTGCTCTCCGCTTCCCCCAAAATAAAACACATGGCACCCAGATTACCCACACATTTGCACTCAAAGGACAAGATTGGAAACAAGCTCTCAAGCTTTTTTGTGTTTCATCCTTTTGACAGATATGTACAAATATATATCCATAAAAACGTCAATCAAACGCTTGTTTCAGCTTACTTGGATTTTAGAGGGAGGATGACATTCTGTTGCTACTTTGGTGTGAATTGTGGTACACAATTACAACTGGCAAAATTGGTACATTCATTACAGCTAATGACAGTTTTATCCACTTGAATCCTAGCTTCCCTATTCTGTGGCAAACATTCAGCTAAAATAGCAGGTCTACGAGCTTGTAGATTGGATATTTTCGGCACAGATATTTGGTGACATAGAGGGGAAAAAAGGAGGGGACCTAGTATAGAACCCTGGGAGACTCCGGCCAACAATGTATATGGGGTTCAAGTGATTAAATACTGATAATTCATTAGACTTGAAATGCAATTGTGAACTTGATTACATGGAAATAGCCATTCATGTTGAGCCCGATGATGCCAAAGTGGTAGGAGCGCGACACGTCAGGGATGATGCACTCTCTGCCCTTCCTCTGCTCTGGCATTCTCATCCACATGTCCCAGTCCCACAGCTGCAGGAAGACCACAACACACAGTCACACACCGCATTGTTTTATGGACAACTGTCATTTTACCCACAATTTTAGCTATCAAAGCACCCCTGTACTGCATTCCCTGCGGCTGCCAACCCCAGGGTGGGAGTAGACATTAGACAACCACACGAGACGATACACATGGAGCTGCTACTTTTCATCTGGCAGTGTTACAAGCTTTGCGCTCCCTTGCTCAGTTCTCCTCCCCGCTGAACCCGTAGGGGTCGCTAGTGAAGCAACAAGGACACAACCCCCGGCTGGCTTTCCACCCACGTCAAAAACTGCCAGTTGTGTTGGCGCGTCCAGCTAAGCCTGCTGCCGGGAATGGAAACCCGGCCTCTGTGGCAGTGATGAGTTTTACCTTTATGCCACCCCAAATCAAACACCCATAATCAAACACACATATGTGCTGACACACTATAAATGAAACACAGACACAAAAACTTAAAACAGTATCAAGAGAGATGCACTATGTATGCAACACACACACACACACACACACACACACCTTTTCAGGCGTGGGCCACTTTGGTTCCAGTTCGTCCTTGTAGAGGCTCTTTTTTAGCACCCAGCCCAGTCCTGGCATACTCTCCACTCTGTACAGCAAAGCTGGGTCCTCTGCTGTGTGCTCGTAACCCTGCACAACACACAATATTTGTATAAAACATTTATTTTCTTTTAGGTATGAGTGATTGAGAGTCACAAAATAAATGAATGCCTGACAGACTGTGAAATTTAGGACAAGAAGTGAAACAAAACCAACTTCCAGTTCCTTATTTTACCCTGGTAGTGAGAACAATTTCTGGCCAGAAAGTGAAATTGATCCAACTTCCAGCTCCTTTACTTGGCCAGAGAGCATGGCGTATGTGATTCAATTCAAAACAAAGGATGATTTGCTTATGTCGTTTTCAGCCAAATCACATGAGCCAGTGGATAGTGAACGTCAACAGAAGTCTGGCACAGTATAAAGGTCGACAGACAGAGGATGACATGTAGGCACAGAGAAAAGAAGTGGCTAACGGAAGCAGAATTCTTCTAGCAGAATGTGTGAAAGAGAGGAGGAACAGGAACAGAGACAGTGACTTAAAACTAGGGCTGGGCGATATGACTTCAAATAAATATCACGATTATTTCAAACTTTTGCCTTGATTACAATTAAATAATTTATAAAAAATAAAAGAAGGGAAAATAGCCAATCTACAAGCTCACAACGCGTCGCTTGTAGATCGACTATTTTCACTATTGTTGTATACCACCATTGTACAACCAAGTATATTACAGGGTGGTTAATCAGACTTATCGATTTAGTCGATAATAAAAAAATCTATTAGTTTTTTTCCCCGATAGAACAAAATCTATAAAACAGTTTCTCGATTGTTCGGTTATAAGTCGGTTATTGGTTCTAAATATCGGTATCGACATATTTTCGGTTAATTGCCCAGCACTACTTAAAACGTTCAGTAAATCAGCCGGCAGGCACTGACCTGGTCGTTCCAGGCTGAGATGCAGTACAGACTGTCGTCTTCACTCAACAGGTGGATGGTCTGACTCAGGAAACTAAAGCGACAACGAAGCAAACATTGTACCGTTCATAACAGCAAAGTGCTTAGCAGCAAAAACAATAACAGCCATTATGAACGGGTGTCCGTCTCAGAGCAGCAGGAAATATCATCATTATCATTGATTGATCACCATCGCAACAGAAGTCATTCATTTCATTCAGTGAGTAGATACTAGTCTGACCCAGAAACCCACAAAATCCATAATTAGAACTTGATAATAGATGCTTTATTGTCCTTGCGGAAATACATTTTGTACCAAGCAGTACGATGTGGCATGCAGCGTATTGTTTGATATAAATTGTATAGTACAGTAAAAGGAGACAGGTAAAGGAGGCAGTCACACTTGTGACACAGGTCTTGAGCCGGTTTCGAACACACAACATTTGGATTATGTTGGTCTGTGTGCTCACTGGTCGAATGAGCAGAGGCACAAAACGTTAAAACTGTGAGCCAACTTTTTACCTGAACTCTTTGTGCCCCCAATGAACAGACGGCGACACCAAACTACGAAAAACACATTTACATGCCTCTGGTGCCGGTAAGCACGTCTGTGGATGTAGACGAGCCGTGCATTTAGCCATAAACAAACAACAACAAAAAAAGAAAAAGGCTTGTCGTCCGCCACAGGAGGGCCAGCTTTGGTTTTCGCTGCTTCTTAATTGAATGTCTAAAACTAATTTCAGAGAGCATGTTTACCGAGGCAAACTGGCATTAAAACTAAGCCAGCCGACAGCTGGGAACGATTGGAAGCCATTTGAAGTCAATGCTTCAAAAAGGGTGTGCGTCCCAGCGGGGGAGCTGGCACATTTACAGCAACAAATCCATTTCAAAGCCGTGGCTGTCAAACAAAGGGACACTGAAGTTCATAGCAGAGCTGATGTGGGCTCCACAGCTGTGCATTTACTGCCACCTGGTGGCGATCACGTGTAAGGGTCAACAATGTTTTGAACTTCATGTTAAAGATGAAGTTGGGGCTGTAGTCTGATATCAGAACATGCATATTTATTACAATAAGACGTTTCAATGTAAACACCAATTCAATAATTCATCACGTAGAGCTGCAGATAACACACAAGAATAAAGCTGACCCTTAGCCAGGGCTATGATACAAGTAAACTGCAGTTTCAAAATACAACTAAATACCAAATTCAGAACTATACCAATGAAGCTGATGATTATAAATCAGTGTAAGAAGACTACAGCCTTAATAGAAAGGTTCAGCCAGTGTGTGTATCAGTACAACCCCTGCCTTGCTGTGCTACAATTCCACCACCCCATTCTTCTAAATCAGGGGTTTTCAACCAGTGGTCCGCGGACCACTGGTGGTCCCTGGCCATGAAAACATTTTTAAATAAAAATTAAATATTTTTTTTTTTTTTTTACTTTTAATAACATACACGAGTTCTTACTGTATGGTGTGTGATATGAAATGTGAGCTTACCATAATCACAGTAATCCTTAATCATATTCCATCATATTCAAACAAAATCACTGTATTTTATTAGATATTATATTGATATTATAGCTATTTTCTCCAGCTCCCTGTGGTGCATGAACCACACCCCCCCCCACCACTATTGTGTGGGGTGGGTCTATGATGGACCCACCACGCACAATAGTGGTGGTCCCCAGGTTGCTCTTAGTCAGGATGGTGGTCCCTGGGTCAAAATCAGTTGAAAACCCCTGCTCTAAATGAGAATATGCTCTTCATCAAACCCAGTGTTTACATACAGATAGCAATGCACAATGTTGTGTAGATATTGAGCAGCCTACCTATAGCAATGCACAATGTTGTGTAGATATTGAGCAGCCTACCTATAGCAATGCACAATGTTGTGTAGATATTGAGCAGCCTACCTAAAGAAGTCAATGGAGATGTCCAGGTCTTCTTCTAGGACAATGGCAAAACTGGCCTCCTGATTAAGAGAAATAAGTCACCCTTTTATATTGTAACTTGTCATCTTAAGGCCAGTTCACACCAATGCAACTCCTTGCAACATGCAACTACTTGCAACCATTATTCCCAATGGCAGTTGCAAGGAGTTGCATTGGTGTGAACTGGCCTTAAAACAGTTTTGTAGCAAGGAGTTGCGACTAGTTGCATTGGTGCGGTCGGGCCTTTAGTCCTCAACTGTTTGATCTTGTTAGTCAGACTAAAAGAATACAGCAGAGAATGCATCTCAAATAAGTAGTACATGTCTAAGCTACACACTTATATAATGTTGCTGTTGGGTGGAAGCCTTGTACATGCAAAACCGTTGCTTTTTTATTATTATATTAAAAACGTTATAGTAGTATAATAGTGAAAATAGCCGATCTACAATGCGACACGTTGTGAACTTGTAGATCTGCCATTTTCACTACTTTTGTGTGACACTTTTGTATGATGAAGTAGGGCATTAATTTACGGGGGCAAAAAACATAAAAAGTTGAAACGTCTGTTTTTCAAACATTAGACTACCTTGATTTGCTGTGACAATCATTAGAATGGAAATTAATTGCAATTGCAGTACTCACTGGGTGTAGGTTAAATGTTGCAGTCAGACTGGCCTTGTAGTGCTGCAGGAGGAAAAGATGATGAGATGATGAGGCTTGCGAGGTTAGTGTTTCCAAAACCAAACTGATATGGCGTTACATTTTAGGCATAGTTGTTTTTAACCGTTACAACGTCTTCATCTGCTGGTTATTTGGTTTAATTTCAGCTGTAGTATGCCTGTAGTTGTACAAATACAAATCCCAATTTGTTTCTGTAATGGCAATTCAAACTTTATCCACAATCAACTGTACAACTGTGTGGGAAGATGTACACCCACATTTTATTCAGTGTTTTTCCAGTTTGAACTTACTTAGATTTAATTACAAGCAATTACGTTTAATGGCAGCAACATACTCCAACCGAACAATAACTTTTTTAGGTATTGGAAAGTCTTGCCGATCCAAAGAAAGTCTGGAGAGAGGACGAAAGTGTTTTATACTGCCACAGAACAGTTCCGAGTTCTGAACGCCAGTCCCTGCCAACTCAGTCAGTCAGTACTGTTTTTTGGCGTTATCCTTTTAGACAAAGTGTTGACTGTACTCGTGCTGTTTTACATTTCTGTCTATAAAATAATCAATCAATCAAACAGCCACGTCTGACCAATCACACGCGATTCCATCAGAACATCTTGGAGGTGCATGAACTGCCGGACAAAGTTCTCACGGGCACTGTCCAAGTTCTGAATGATGTTGAATTATGTGGTTTACTACCCTGTCTAAACAAAGTGTGGAGTGGACGTCAGTTGGACTACGTAGGCGTTTAATAGAGTATTAAAGTTTTAAACTTTGAGAGTGTGGAGAACTGCTGATTACCTGGGACACTCTGGCATTCTTGATGCTAATGGGTGTGTGCTGAACTCCCTTCAGTCCAAACAGCTCCACTACATCCATAGGCTCCTGTGTCGCCCACACACAAAGGAGAAAAACATACTTATGGTTACCAGCATGCACACAGACAGTTACTGCCAGTCAAACTGGATTATGACATTAAGTTTATAAAAAAGAAACACGGGAAACAAGAGAAAAACACCCTGTACCTCATAGTATCCATCGATGAAGACAGTGATCGTCTGTGGGTTGACGCCATGAGCTGAGAGAAGTGACCGCAGCATTCTGAACACAGAAGAAGAACCATTAGGGATCGTTTTCTTCCCAAACCATTTTCAGATGCTGAGAGAGCATACACTTTTACACAAGTTTCAAACTCAGTAAAATTGTGAGTGTTAATTTGATGCAGAGAGGGTAAAAATGTGTACAAATGGATAAATTAACACTCAGGATTTCACTGTGCAGCAATTTGACCATTATTCTCTCTCTATTCATTAAGCATTAAAGCTAGAGAGGACCTTTTATGGTTCCACCGGACCAAAATAAATCTCTGGTTCGTCATTCAATCATTATAACATTTTAATTATCTTTAAATTTATCACTATCATTTCCACACCCTTACCTATAGAGATAGTTGGGTCTGTTCCCTGCGATAACAGCCACAGGGACGTTGAAGACATTGTTGTTGGGTAGCTGAAATAAGAAAGATGATAATTGGACTTATTATTGCTATAAACAAGTACTATAACTTGGTATGTTTTTTTTAACTACCATTAGGTCACAGTGTGACACTATAGCAAAAGGGAAAATATCAGCACATGTCCACAATTTCAATGTAATTTTATGTTTCATAACATGAAATGTTTCATTTGTTTATGTAGTTTATGTTGTTTTGTTAACTTTTATGAAGAGACTTTTTTACCATGAAATTTAAGATCAATTTGGCATTGAAATTGGCACCATGTGCATAACCTAGAAAAGCGCTAAAGCAGTGAGCATTGAAGTGGCTGTCTTACAGGGTCAGGGCTAAACTCGATGGGAGCAGGGTCCTTGCAGCTGCAGATGCTGCCGTAGCCCTCCACTTTGCTGCAGAAGAGCTTCCGTCGTCTGTTCAGCTCTGTGTCTGCCCAGTGGCACTCTGCCTCTGTGAATGTACCAGTTAACATCACATGGCATTAGAACACAATCTTTGTTCTTTTCCTTTTAATACATATGCTGAGCTCTACAAAACTCTAATATACAGAAATGTAGTATACAGATATAAACAACTGTAAACACACACCGAACAAGAAAAATACACAATCCATGCATACCTATGCTCTTAAGAGATGACGTTTTTTTTTTAAATTCAAGACATTTAATAAATAGACATGACTTTAACGTACCTGCAGAGGCAGTGAGCTGCACCTCGGTCTTCAATAGCACAGGGTCTCCCCAGGTAGAAAGCGTAGGAGACTTGGAGTGCTTCTCTCCATATACCTGACCTGCAGCATTCACACACACACACACACACACACACACACACACACACACACACACCAAAGCTGAGCAAGTAAATATGCAGTGTGTGTGCGTTTATGTAGGTGAGTGAGGGAGTGAGTGAGTGAGTGCAAGAGTGAATGACTGCGTGAAAAAGACAAAGCTGTAGTAAAAATATCATTAAAAAAAACAAGCAACTTCCTGGATGTCTAAAATTCAAAAATGTAAGTTTGTTCCTCTACCTCCTTTCTTCACCACCAGAGTCCACATGTCCCTCCAGCCGAGGTTGAGTGACACCTGGCTGCCCAGGCCCTTCAGTAGGTTCTTAGCAGCATCCTTAAGGTGAAATGTGCCCTCATCCTGCCCAAAAAACAAACATATACTGTACTGTTAAGTAAGTAGGTCAGAGTGGTTTATTGTCCGTATCGGCCAAGAAAGAGGGTGTATATCCCCTTTTCAATGCACTAGACCCCTGGGAGATGGATTGCTGAGGTGCTACTCATACATTGGTTGTGCTTGGGATCAAACCCAGAACCACGTGGTCCATAGGAAGGCAAGTGCTCTACCTACTGGACTAATAACAAACGCATGAATCCACTGCAGAATCCACAAAATGTGACTCTGTAGTCTGAAAATGATTACTAAAATGATGCTAGAGGATGTATGGTCTCCTTTTGAAATATGATTTCACTGATTCATTAGAGGCTAGCTAAGGTTGGCCGAGTGTGACTATTTAAATGAAAAGAAACTCCATGATGCTTCTGGCCTATAAACTCTTATGACTAATTCATACTTGCCATATGTTATAGTCGTTTGTCAAAGATTATGCATCTTCAACAGAAAAATAAAACCATGCAAGTTACGTCAACCTTTTTTCAGTTGAAGATAGGTCATTTTTGTTGTAATGTATAAATCAACAAAACGTACCACTGGAAAAAAATTGGGCGGGGCTAAATTACAACCAAAGAAGAGCCAGACAACATGTACCATGTAAAGAACATTTTCATTCTTCTCTAATCACAAGAAAGCATGAAAGTGACTGACCTTGATGGTGAAGATGAGGACACGTCCCCGGGTCACCATGTTGAGGAAGAGGATCATAGCTTCATCCTCATGGGGAGAGTAGGTGTCAAAGATCCTCTTGGCCATCACATGACCCTATGGAAGAAGAATACACACACACACACAACAAAAATAGTTACAGGCTGAACTATAAAATAATACGAGACATTAAGACAAAGATGGAGGCCACAGGTGGACTTGATAATACAATAGTTTATAAAAATGAACACAAGAAAATAGACAAACAAAACAAATACATGAGTAATCATCGCTGGAAATCAAAGAACGCAAAAAAAGGAAATTCTGCAGAAATAAAACCTTAAGAGTTACAAATCAGGGCTACATGGATGCTTACAGAAGCCTGGTTCAGAACGATTACATGAATGCCTCTGCCTTGTTCCCGCATGTCGTCCTCCAGCACCTAGAAAAATTTCAAACATTTTCAAAAAATACAAAAATAACCAATCTATAAGCTCACAACGCATTATGAGCTTTGCATCAAGTATGGCTTAAGTGGTTAGACAAACAATGATAGTGAAGCACAGATGATGTTTTTTTGTGCTTTAACAATGCAATATATTCTATTTTCTGTCAACTGTAATATCCAACATTAAAAGAACTTCATGGGTAAATCAGACTCACAGTGGTGCCATCCACCGCCACATACACCTTGGAACGGCTTGAGTAAACCTCAATGTCAAGAACCTTGCGTCCACCGGCCGGCCGGCGTGGCGTCTCCATGTTGGGTATGGCATCCTCTGTAAGAACATTAGACTCAAATTAGTCATCAAGGTATTATAACAAAATCCACTGGCAGCAGCAAAGTAATGTGTAAATGGAAACAAAATAAACAAGGTTTTATTCAGAATGCAACACAGAAAGTAGCTGAAAATCAGTTACACAACATTGCTCTTGTGAAGCACTTTTGGCATTAGTACAGTGGAGTTTATAAAAATTGCTATTTTACTTTGGCCAAGGGAGACATCCCCACCACACTAGCCTACATTCCCACAGGCCCCACACGCAGCCAGCCTGTAGTGTACTGAACACAGCATTGTGATTTGCGCAGCTTCATTCCCAATCTACACAAAGTAACTCCATCAATAGTAATCAATACCTAAAGATTGGACAGGGAGGCCACATCACTATTAGACTCTTATTTCCCAAGATCCGTTGCATAGTGAGATAAAAAATATAACCCTTTTGGTGAATGTATTTAATCGCCACGTCATCAATAAAAGCATTTATGTAACTATTTTTTTTAAAGTGCCAATAGCTAAAACAATAACGTTTGATTGTCAGGATGACAGGCTCCGATTTCAATGTCATTATCTCTATACGATAAGATCATCAATGCTCGACATCTGTGACATCATAAGGGTTGCTTTCTTTACCTACTGAATTACACTGAAAATAACAGACTGAGATGAACAAAGTTAAGACTAAACAGAGAAAACTAGCAACTAGCAAAAAATATGGGTTGCATCCCTGAAGATGGTCTTAAAAAATGTATGCATATGGAACCTGGTCTATATTGGAAAGTGATAATGGTGGACCTATTTCTGAGTGGCAAATGAAAGGAACAAATGTAATTCAGGATTGTTGCTAAAACAATGAATACACAACTCATACTGTTAAATTGCACCAGTATGTGGCTTTTTCAGGACTGGTGCACCTACGCATTAGACACTGCTGCCATCTGCTGGTGATAATCAGTTATTTTATTTAGCAGTACTTCATTTGAAGTGTAGCGTAAAGAGGTGCCATGCATTTTGCCTTCTGAACAACAAACTGCCCACAAAACGTTTGGATCGGGCATTCGTGGAATGAGCAACACAGCTAGACATGTGGGTAGTGCCCCCCAAACATTTGCCAAAATCCCCCAATATGCTTCTGTTGGTAATCGCTCTTGTTTTGAACGAAATACGTGCTGGCAGGGTGTGTGCCAGTCATAGGTGTGTTGACTTGGCACCTGAGCATGGGTTCTGCAACTTTGTTGAGTTTGTGTATGCTCCAAGCAGCAACACTGCCCCCATGGAAAGATGTCACGTTTGTCCCTTCAGGATAAGGCCTGTGCTCAGGATAGGGCAAGTGGAAGCTGGTGTTCTGTTATTCAGAGAGGCAGCATTATTTGGTGTCAGCCCTATACCATTTCCAAACTTAGGACCAAGTTCTGTGAGACTGGTGAAGTCAAAGGAAGACAACAACCCAAGAAGACCGGTTTCTCACCCTTGCTTCACTGAGGAACCAAAGGTTTTCTTCCAGAGATTTACAGGCTAGATTTGCACAACGGTACCAAAGACAGATGTCAAGGCATGCTGGCTTGTGACTGGCACACACCTGCCTGCAAATGGTACCAGGGCTGACATCAAATAATGCGTAATCGGCATAACGGAACACCAGCTTCACTTGCCCTATTGCACGGGCCTTATCCTGAAGGGACAAACATGGCATCTTTCCATGCTTGGAGCATCAGCATACACAAATTCAACAAAGTTGCAGAACCCATGCTCAGGTGTCACACACCATTGACTGGCACACACCCTGCCAGCACATGTGTGCTGTGTTTGGCACATTTTTGGGGGCACTACCCACAGGTTTAGCTGTGTTGCTCATTCCACCAATGCCCCGATCCTTACAAGTTGTACCTCGTTGTAAAGGTGACTAATCAACTATAAAAATGATATAAAACACAATACCAATTGGTATTATTAAAGGGGAGAAATTATTTTATGGGCAGTTTTATGAATGAAAATGACAGTAAAGCAAAGCTACCTTAATTTCATAGTCACTGTATCATTTGTGATACAAAAACTAATCATTTGTATTTTATTTAATAAAAAAAATGTTTTCACTCAAATATCATGAGAAGGTATTGTGTCTGGTTTCTATGATGTAAAATGATGTCATAATGACAAACAAATGATAGTGCAGATGGCGCAAAGGCCAAGGTTATTACAACCATTACCTACATCACAACTGGCTACACATGTGGCAGTTTTGCTTCTGCGTGCTAATGTTTTCAAGGTATTGGTATATATATATATATATATATATATAGGTATTTCAATAGCATCTGTGACACACATCTGTGCCAAAATGTTGCAAATGTTATATTCTTGAATTAAAATATTTTTCTACCAAAAGGTTAGGAGGAGCCACTACACCCCGAAATGGTGCCTACGTAAGAGTAACATGTATAGTCAATGACAGAAAAACATTAATTATTGAAATCTCCGCTGGACATGTTGCAGAAAAATGGGCAATATATGGAAGGCAACTACAAGTACATACAACTATTTATCTAACCTGTGTCTGTCTGTCTCTGTGCCCCAGGCTGACTGAACAGCCTCAAACTTGGAGTGCGTCTCATCTGACCCGGGGCCGGGGGTGTGCAGTGGCGAGCGGCAATTTGATTGGACCAACAGTTTACGACCGGACAAACAAAAAACTGCAAATATCTGTTCTGTATCTGTCTGTCCTCAGGTCTGCGGAAGACGCACCAAATCTCTGTGTCTTTGGAGGAGTGTGTGCACTGGCTTCCTGATTGGCCAACCTGACCTGTCAGCTTCACTGAATGAGTAGAGAAGCTGCCTGGGAAACATAAGTTCCCAGGTTCCTGTCGAAGTGTTGCAAGACACTTAAACCCCTGACTGAATGAATCTCTTCTGTCATTATGAAAGTCAGTCATATACCTTGGCTTTCAGCAGGTCAAGTAGACCTGTGATCCCCCCCCCCCCCCCCCCCCGTACTTTAACAGGCAATCAAATTAACATTCCTTCAACATTTTTGTGTGTTGCTTAATGAAATGACAAATCTCATCTGACCCTCAAATGGGAAGGTCCAGGTTGAAAGTGTAGCAACTCGTATCCAGCAACAGAGTCACAGACAAATGACAACAAATTAAAGACAATCAACTGTCTGTCTCACCATACTCCTGAGCTGCCTCTTCTTCATTGGCTACTCTTCTTGTGTCCAAGATGAGCTTGATGTTGACGATGACAGTAACTAATAGAAATAGAACAGCACCTGCCTGCAAAGTAATGACAAACATATACTTAAAGCAGATTCATTACTTTTAAATTACTTTTCAATGTGGCTGGCTAAATCACTGTTCATACATCAACAGCATACAACATAACCCAGAGGGTAATTTACTCAAATTAACATACAGTCATGCACTCAGTGTTAATTGATTGATTTGTAACTCTGAGAATGAGCAAATGTAGCCAAACAAATCAAGGCAGTCTAATGCAGTGGTTCTCAATGTGGGATCCAGGGATCTTGAGGGGGTTCCGGACTTCCGGGGGGTCCCCAGCCAAATGATTAATATCAAATGGACCCATAGGGATCTGTTACACGGACAGTGTACAAAATCGAACCAATGGTGCCATTTGTGCACTCTCTTGAGCAGTGGTGAAAGAAGTACTCACATGTTTTACTTAAGTAAAAGTATCAATACTGCCATGTAGATATACTCTGTTACAAGTAGATGTCCCGTATTCAAAATGTACTTGAGTAAAAGTACAAAAGTATCGGTATCAAAATATACTTAAAGTACCAAAAGTAAAAGTACTGATTATGCAGAATGTCCCATTTCACAAGTAAAAAAAGAAATCTGCCATATTTTAAAGCCAACATTTGTAACTCAAATCTTTGCCTATGGGGGTCCCTGGAACAAAATATTTTGAGATGGGGGTCCGCGGCCAAATACATATCATTTTGGGGGGTCCTTGACATGAAAAAGTTTGAGAACCATGCACTGCTTTACACACCACTGCATAAAAAGCTGTGTGTGAGTTGCTACAGACCTGGCAGAAGCGGCGGATCGACCGTTTGTTGGTCAGTTTGTATTTCCAGGTGAGATACAGGCTGCGCTGCTGGCGAGGAATGAAAGGCTTCGCCCGAGGATTCGGGGTCCAGTTGTCCATCCCTGTAGACAGGGGACTCTCTGCCTCCTGTCCTCCTTTTCCTCCTACCTCCTCCTCCTCCTCCACCTCCTGCGACCAAGAGAAAGTGTCCACAGTGCATGCACTGGAGCAGTGATGTGGTGGCTGTCAACCCCGTGTCATAATCACATTGTCATCTGTAAAGACACAAACATACATATTATACAGCAGCACGCTATGTTGTTGTTGGTGAGGAGGAGGTGCAGGGGTGCCAGGTTTTGCGACAGAAACAAGCAACCAGGTCTATGAAAACAAGCCCAAAAGAAGACTGCATGAGCCCTTTAAACCTATATACGTCAGCTTTTTGAAAATAGCTGATCTACAAGCTTGGAAACATTTTAACAGCACAAATCTAGTGTGTGTGTGGGGGGGGGGTTCCTGACACAAAATGTTTTCAGATGGGGGTCCGTGGACAAATACATATTAATTTGATTAGGGTCCTTGACATGAAAAGGTTTGAGAAACACTGGTTTAAGCAACATTAGGAAACAAGCCCAAATAAGCAACTACACTTTAGAAACAACTCAAGCCCTAAAAAAAACAGCAACCTGCAACTAACCAATATTTACATGCAACTTCATAGAAAAACAAGCCCAAAATGGCTTATAATAAGTGGACATGGCAACACTGAGGAGGAGCTAGCATGTTCCATGGTCACACTCGCAAAGATCAGTCTCTACCGGGCGGTTTTCCAACCCAGAGTTAAATGAACAGACGTGGCCTCTGCACCGCGAGTAAACCTGCTGCTTATTGGAGAACTCACAGAAACGTCAACAAGCCGTGAAATGCAGATAAAATGCTCGTTGTCCGCAGCAAGCTTGCTAGTTTTTCTTCTGCTACATGCTCCAAGTTTCCGGCGCGTTAAAAGTACGTCATCATCAGTGGTCAATGGTCATATTAGTTTTTAGCAACTGAATGAATGTAGAGGCTCTCAAACCACATTGGTTAAGGTTTAGGGCAGGTTTAGGGCAGGGGTGGGCAGCATTTATTTCCAGAGGGCCATGCTGACTTCGATAAAGTGTGTGAAGGGCCACACATTGTACACTTGAATTGAATTGAAACTTGAAACACATTTGTGCTGAATTATGTTAAAACTGCATGAATTTGGTAGACATGCCAGACTACTTTAGAGTAAGGTCCTTGCGTTCACAACAAGAATTGTCTTTTTTTTTTTTTTTTTACAGCTGTACTTTATTGTATCACTCTGGTGTACTCTGTACGAGGTTACCAAAGTTAACCAAAATTACTTACATAAAACAATCCATGTCAATGCCGTATCAACTTTTAAATGAGCCTATAAATGTATACAGTATCTTATCTTGTCTGATATGCACCACTCCATAGGTCACTGATAAAACACATTGCATTATGTTATAAATCTGGACTCAAGGCAGGGACGGGTCCCTAATGACTTCAAAAAAGCAAGAATGACCCCTCTGTACAAAAAAGGAAACCAATTAGACCCTGGCAACTACCGCCCTATTTCTATTCTTAGCTCCATCTCGAAAGTCATGGAAAAAATAGTTTATGAACAGGTCGATAAGTATATTTGCTTCTGAGTGTAGGTGCACAACGTCTGTACCTGGCCATGTCAGTTCACTGTCTTGTTGGAGTTTAACTAAGGCTACTCTAGCCTACACATGTGCGATTATGAGAGTTTATGTGAACATTTTACTCAGTATTAAGTGATTGTCATATTATACACGAAATTAGGCTATCTTGCATTACAGTTTACTATTCAAATATACACATTTTCCAAAATATGCACTAGAAATTATACAACAAGGTTAGAATCAATCAATTCTATTTATGTAGTAATGTCTAACAACATGCTTAGATCAGGTCAAGACCATACTCTTACAGGGACCCAATATTTCCCCCATGAGCAAGCACTTAGCAAACACTGTATTGCTTCTTGCTTGCAACATGTTAAAACTTTGTAGGACTTTTTGAGTGTATCATTAAAAATGTAAAGCTGAATAGAGGTGATGCCCCTCCAATCTCTTTACAATGAACATGCCAGAATTATGTTCATAAATTAAAAAAAGTATGTTTTATTGCCGTAAGATAAAATGTATACATTATACATAGCTGTCTAAATATGTCAGTGACAGCAAACAGATAATATATAAATACAAATCTTCCTTTCTTTTTATTCTATTTTCTACAAGTTTCCCTGATTTGATAGGTTTCATTTGAGTAGAAACTCCAGAGTTGGAGTCAAGTTCCTATTCCTCAGAATAGAAAGTGTCCCTATGAGCTAAGTGCGATCCTCCACCTACACAAGATGTGACTTATCGAAAGCAAAAAGGAATGTTATGTGAATAAAAGAGACGGCAATACTCTGAATGTTGTTTTTTATTTGGCAGTGTTTTTTGTGTGTGCTCTCAATCATAAATGTTTTGTTTGTTACTTGAGAGACTATTTGAATTTGACACGTAGGCCTACAAAAACATATGTGATGTACCCTCATGATATATGTGTGTGTGAACCGTGCACAGTGTGTAAGCAACGTGTGCTGTGGAACATTCTATTACATGGAATGACAGCTCCATAATGAGAGAACGGTCAATGACAGACTCTATTGTGGTCATTAGATATATTGTTTCTGGGAACAACATAAAGAGACAGAAAGTATCTACAAAGAGAGCAAATCCATTTGTCCTCTGTGACATTTTCCACCGTGACTAATCGGGTAGGTTAGATTCACTGTGCAGCAGCAAACTCATCTCAACAGGTTATGGGCCCAGTGAAACGAAAGTTAAATCTCAACGTACAAATCTAATCTAACAAATCGAATTCCATACTTTTATCGCACCATATAGTAAGTTAAACATGAACTTTTAAGGTGCCACTCCCAGACCAGGGCAAAGATATAAAAGACGTTTAGGAGTCCTACTCAAGAGACATTGACAAGAAGTACTAACACGCACTACAATGAGGTAAGCACTAAATAATTCTCTATCTGTATTTGTTTTTACAAAGAAAACAATAATGACAAGTGGTCTATTCATATGGAATATTTGCCTTTGACATTTCTCACAAATAATAACACCATGAATCTAATGTCTGTTTTATTTTAATTTTATCATCAACCAGTCAAACAACATTAAGGACCCAGCTGGAGGCACTGGAGTGTCACTTCACATGGGGGATAGACTACAGCAGACCCAAACTATTGCTTCTCCGAGATAACCTAGAGGACATTGGCGCTGAAGTGGGATACCAATGGCTGGGTCACATCTATAACCTGCAGGCATACATTCACTACCAATTAGGCTCTCAAGATGAGACCCTGGGTTCCACTACACATGACCCTTTGTGCTGCTTCAACAAGGCAGCCGAGGCCTTTCGCCAGATTAGAAACAACGTTTCAGATGAGGGTCCCTGGCTACTGGTGAACTACAGCAACATGGCTTGGCTGCACTTCCACCTTGGAGAACAAGCAAAAAGCCAGGAATATGTGTCAAAGGTAGAGGCTCTGCTTCAGAAATATCCATCCCCAGATGAGCTCCATGCAGAGGTCTATGCGGAAAAGGCCTGGACCCTGATGCATTTCAGCCAAGAGAGAAAGCAGGAAGCTGAAGAATATTTCCAGAAAGCTATCAGTATGGAACCTGACAGAGTGGAGTGGCACACTAGCCAGGCCGTGGCCATAGAAAAAACTTCAATGCACTACCCTGCACTGCACTTCACTCCAATTCAGGAAGCTGAGATCTTGAAGAAATTGAAAACTGCAATGACAAATGATTCAAATAATTTGTATTTGGCTGCGATCTATCTTCACCGACTTGCCAGAACAGGCAAAGTGATTGAAAATGAAGCACTTCGTGAGCTGGCTCAGAAAGTCTTGCAAAAGCCTGTGAGCAGCTACAGTGGTATCAGACCATTACTGAGACTTTATAGAAAGCTGAGACCTTTCGATGAAGCTATTGACTTGGCTGAAGAGGCTCTGGAAAGGCATCCCCATGGGCCAAGTAATAACCGCTATCTGAAAAAGAATCTAGCAACATGCTACAAATGGAAAATCTTTTCAACCAGGGACAATGTCCTGAAGAAAAGTCTTGCTGATCGGGCCATCAGCCTCCGTGAGGAAGTTATCTCCCTTTACCCCCATTCTTCTCCCCCATTCTTCTCTTCTCTACATGTAGAACTTGCCAGTGTTTATGCATATTCAGTTCAGTACAAGGCAAAAGCTGACCGGCTATTTAAGGAAATGCTATTAAGTAGGCATAACCTAGAGCCAAAATATTTACAGGGGCTTTACAACAGGTATGCGAACCACTTATATTATCATGGAAAAGACCGCTACATGTCAGTAGAGTATCACATAAGGGCAGCAGAAATACCACTACCCTCCAAATTTCGTAAAAAGAGTATCAACATTTTGAGACAAATAAGTAGGGGGAGGGACAAAAGGTGTGCAGAAATAAGCCAAGATTTCTTGGCTACACTTCAAGAGGAGCCTGACACCATAGCCGCAGAAACTAGGGGTGCTGGGGGTGCAACCGCCCCCCTCTTCCCCAGGTACCCCCCCAGACCCCTGGTCTGGGAGGGCAGGAGGTTGAGGGCGCTGAGATTGAACTCCGCCCCGCCTGGTCAAAAGTAGTTCCCGCGGCTATGCCTGCCACACCTAAAAAACATTAACATCATAAAAATTTGGTCCCCACTTCTTGGGGTGTTCTTTTGTCACTGTATATTTGCATATACGTGAAATTTCTCCTGCCTGCTAGTGCGGCACTCGGGGAGCAATTAGAGGTTAAGGGTCTTGCTCTGGGACACACATCGACACATTGCCTGGCCTGGAATTGTACCTGGGCTCCCCAGGTGGGCTCACTAACCACTCAGCTATGGCCGTCCCCTTAAATAGTTAAAGCACTACCCGAAAACACTCAAATGTACACTAAGTTCTGTGTTTGTAGCTACTTAATTGTTGACAATTTAGGTAGTATATTATTTAGATGTATGATGTATGAGATACACCTTTATTGATCCTTGAAGGGAAATTCTGCTTTCATATCAGTGACATCAGTAAGGTTGAAACACAGGAGAAGCACATTTAAAAGTGAAAAAAGATAAGAAAGAAAAGCTGAAGATTCTGGCACTAACATGCAATGAAATAAAAGGACAGTCTATCAACAATGAATATATGAACTTGAATATATCAGTGTATGTTGTTGTTCAGATGCTATGTAGGCTATGTTATGATGCATGTATTTTTAGTAGTTATTTAGAAATGTATTATTATTAAGGTTTCATATCAAGCAAACTTTTTAAGTCACTCTGCTAAAATTAAATTGTAACTTGTATTATGTTTTATGAAATGAGTTATATTTTTCACAATTTTTATTTGAATTGATCTGATTGATTTTCAGCCAACAAAACAACCCACACGGATGCACAACTAACAGCAGGTTCTTTTATTTCTATAATACATTTATTATACACAGTAAAATGACAGTGTTACATACATGTCAAACACACAACTTCAGCCTGGTCAAAAATGTCAAACTTATTGCTTGCACTTATTATGAACAACATTGGCTGTCTATTTGCTCCACTGTATAACTAAGGTTCTGTTATGACAGACCATTATTGTTTAAAACCTACTCTGAATGCAGAATAAAGCACACAAGGAAACTTATAATTGAAACACAGCTTCTGTTGGTCTGAGTTCAACATCTAAAAACTTCCAATTGGTTTCAATATCTGATGTAAAAAAAATATTCAGAAAGCTTCAAGAGTTAAAGGTTCATTATTGGGCAGTTTTCCGAGTAAAACAATAAATCCATGAAAACAAAAACAAATCACTTGTTTCCTCTTCGACTCTTCTTGTGACTCTTTTTTGAACTCCTGTGCCAAAAGAAAAATAGTGGAATAATAGAAGAATAATGGTATTGGTTAGCAGATCCATTTATACTGCACAATCTAGAACCCTAGGAAACTATTTAACCACATGAACCCTATAACGTCCCTATTCTGGGCATGTCATAATAGTGAACATTCTGCAAAAATAGCAGATCAAAAGGAGGGCACCAAGCATAGACCCCTGGAGGGATCCCGCTCAACGAAGTATATACAGTTTAAGTGGTTAATGAATGGTGTACATACCAACTTTGCCATATGCAATCATTCAAGTAAAGTTAAAAATAAAAATGATATTATTAGACCCGCTCCTTCAGGCTGAACCACTCACCTCTCTGGGGGCTTGGGAGTGACTACGATGCCTGAGACTTCTGTGATGACCTGGTGAAATAAACGTTACTTTAGAATAGTGGTGCACATATCTGTCTAATCAAGCTCCATGTAACTAATGTTTACTAAAAACATAAAAACAAAAAGAGTTTAACAGGAACAATCACACGTAAATATTGCTTGCAACATAACTTTAATTTCTTAAGTCTTTGTTATTTAAGCAATATTACACGAGAGGGTGTGCTTTACCGTCATTATTGGCACGCCTGTGATGCGGTCAGGAACGAGGCGAAGCCGAGTTCCGCCGCGATCACAGAAGTGCCAATAATGTAAGGTAAAGCACACCCTCGAGTGTAATATTGCGATTATACAACAGTTACCAACAAAACACATCCAAATGTATTCATATTGTGGAGCAATTCATAATAAAAAAGTTTCGCTATTATCCGTTTCCCTGTAAAGAGAAGAGTTTTTCACTGAGACATTAAATAGTCCCTGTAGCAGCACTATGAGCCTGAGGCACCGTCTCATCAACACAGCCGAGATATCAATGCTTGCGCAGTGGAATTAATTCCAGTAGGCTATATGCTCCGTCGTACGACCGTGTCACGTGGCCAAAATAACTGATCTACAAGCTGACAACGCATCGCGATGGCGACGTGTTGTGAACTTGTAGATCGGCTATTTTCGCCGTGCGATACCTTCGTACGATAAAGTATAACATACACTGGACTGTTAACGAAATGGGAGTAATTTTACTTTAACACAGGAGGATATTTATAACCTTCAAACCATTGATCAACCGTAAGTCCACCAAATAAGTCAAAATTAACAACATAGTCCATTTTGCATAGCTGTTTGTTCTCCGGTGGCGGCGGTGGGTCAGGCTACTGTCTGTTTGTTTTCCTACCGTGGGACAGCGTGACTTCACAGCACAGCTGTGCGATATATGGTCTAATCAGGTGCGGACTGCAGTGCGGAGTGATTTATTTAATGTGATTAGGCCCGTGCTATGATGCTGGTTTGAAGCACGGCTAGAAAGCTATTTCAGCCAATCAGATTGCTTGGTCGGAACTACCTGTTGTATAATGAGCAGCAGTGCAACCCCAAATGTTGCCATGTGTGTAGAGTGTAGGTGCACAACATCTGTGTCTGGCCTTGTCATTTCACTGTCTTTTTGGAGTTTAACTAAGGCTACTCTATCTAGCCTACAAATGTGCGATTATGAGAGTTTATGTGAACATATTACTCAATATTAAATGATTGTCATATTATACACTGAATTACATAAATGGAGGCTATCTTGCATTACAGTTTACTATTCAAATACACACATTTTCCAAAATATGCAATTTATGCAACAAGGTCAGAATCAATCAATTATTTTTATGTAAGCCTGATGTCTAATAACATGCTTAGATCAGGTCAAGACCATACTCTTACAGAGACCCAATATTTCCCCCATGAGCAAGCACTATAAATATTGCTTGCAACATGACTTTATGTTCTTAAGTCTTTGTTATTGTGCAGTGCAACACCTCACAGAACAGAGCTTCCCGCCATGCAGGACCTCTACACCCAGCAGAGAAGAGTGATCAGTGAAGGCCCTCATCATCATCATCATCATCATCAGAGATCCCAGCAGTGAACTGTTGAACGCTTTTGAAGAAGCTCAAAGTACAAGCATTTCACTGCCTACAAATGTTGCTACGAGCTGTGTTGCATGTGTACTGTATGTGACAGTGAACCATGAACCTTGAGATGTGAACTGGCTAAAGGAGCTGGCCTCTATCTATCCTAACTGATAAGAAGTACAATCCTTAATCATATTGCTCAAACATCTCAGACAAGTTAACAATCTGTTTGGATCTTGATTAGGTCAAGTTTTCATCATGTTCCAAGTAAGAATTTCAAAAGATAAACCGAGTGATTTTTGAGTGTATCATTAAAAATGTAAAGCTGAATAGAGGTGATGCCCCTCAAAACCAAATCTCCTTACAATGAACATGCCAGAATTATGTTCATAAAAAAAAAAAAGTAAGAACTTTTTATTGGAGTAAGATGTATAATGTTAATGTAAAATGTATACATCATACATAGCTGTCTAAATATGTCAGAAACAGCAAAAATAGATAATATGTAAAAAAAAAGAAAATCAGATTTCCCTGATTTGATAGGTTTCATTTGAGTAGAAACTCCAGAGTTGGAGCCAAGTTCGTATAATCCTCAGAATAGAAAGTGTCCCCATGAGCTAAGTCTGATCCTCCACCTACACAAGATGTGACAGAATCAAAAGCACAAAGGAATTTTATGTGAATAAAAGAGAGGGCAATACTCTGAATGTTGTTGTTTTTTTTTCGCTTTTGAGATCAACATTTTTATTTGGCAGTGTTTTTTGTGTGCTCTCAATCATAAATGTTTTGTTTGTTACTTGAGAGACTATTTGAATTTGACATGTAGGCCTATAAAAACATATGTGAGGCACCCTCATGATAATGTGTGTGTGTGTGTGTGTGTGTGTGTGTGTGTGTGTGTGTGTGTGTGTGTGTGTGTGTGTGTGTGTGTGTGTGTGTGTGCGTGCGTGCGTGCGTGCATGCTCGCGTGCGTGGGTGTGTATATATGTGTGTGTGTGTGTGTGTGTGTGTGTGTGTGTGTGTGTGTGTGTGTGTGTGTGTGTGTGTGTGTGTGTGTGTGCGCGTGTGTGTGTACATTTACAATAACAACTCCATAATGAGAAAACGGTCAATGACAGACTATTGTGGTCATGTGGGTAAAATGTATAAAGAAACAGAAAGTATCTATATCTACAAAGAGAGCAAAACCATGTGTCCTGTGTGAACCTTTCCACCGTGTATATTCTCGGACTAATCGGGTATATGCAGGTTAGATTCACTGTGCAGCAGCAAACTCATCTCAACAGGTTATGGGCCCAGTGAAACGAAAGTTAAATCTCAACAGGAAAAAATCTAATTCCATACTTTATCGCACCATATAAGTTAAACATGAACTTTTAAGGTGCCACTCCCAGACCGGGGCAAAGTTACAAAAGACGTTTAGGAGTCCTACTCAAGAGATTACGGCATTGTCAAGAAGTACTAACACACACTACAATGAGGTAAGCACTAAAGAATTATCTATCTGTATTTGTTTTTTAAAAAGAAAACAATAATGACAAGTGGTCTATCTATGATATTTCTCACAAATAATAACACCACAAATCTAATGTCAGTGTTTTATTTGACTTTTATCATCAACCAGTCAAACAACATTAAGGACCCAGCTGGAGGCACTGGAGTGTCACTTCACATGGGGGATAGACTACAGCAGATCCAAACTATTGCTTCTCCGAGATAACCTAGAGGACATTGGCACTGAAGTGGGATACCAATGGCTGGGTCACATCTATAACCTGCAGGCATACATTCACTACCAATTAGGCTCTCAAGATGAGACCCTGGGTTCCACTACACATGACGCTTTGTGCTGCTTCAGCAAGGCAGCCGAGGCCTTTCGCCAGATTAGAAACACCGTTTCAGATGAGGGCCCCTGGCTACTGGTGAACTACAGCAACATGGCTTGGCTGCACTTCCACCTTGAAGAACAATCAAAAAGCCAGGAATATGTGTCAAAGGTAGAGGATCTGCTACAGGAATATCCATCCCCAGATGAGCTCCATGCAGAGGTCTATGCTGAAAAGGCCTGGACCCTGATGCAGTTCAGCCTAGAGAGAAAGCAGAAAGCTATAGAATATTTCCAGAAAGCTATCAGTATGGAACCTGACAGAGTGGAGTGGCACACTAGCCAGGCCTTGGCATTAGCGTCCACTGCACTTCACTACACTGCACTGCACTACACTCCTATTCAGGAAGCTGAGATCTTGAAGAAATTGAAAACTGCAAAGGAAAATGATTCAACAAATTTGTATTTGGTTGCGATCTATCTTGACAGACTTGCGAATACAGGAAAAGTGATTGAAAATGAAGCACGTGAGCTGGCTCGGAGAGTCTTGAAAAAGCCTGTGAGCAGCTACAGTGGTATCAGACCATTACTGAGACTTTATAGAAAGCAGGGACTTTTCGATGAAGCTATTGACTTGGCAGAAGAGGCTCTGGAAAGGCATCCCCATGGGCCAAGAGATAACCGCTATCTGAAAAGCTGTCTCGCTACATGCTACAAATGGAAAATCTTTTCAGACAGGGACAATCTCCTGCAGAAAAGTCTTACTGATCGGGCCATCGGTCTCTTTGAGGACGTTATCTCCCTTTACCCCCATTCTTCACTTGCAGCAAACGTAGCCCTTGCTGGTGTTTTTGCAGAGTCAACTCACAAGGCAAAATCTGACGTGATATATAATAAACTGCTTGAAGTCAGTAGGTCGGTCGAAAGTAACCTAGAACCGAAAGAGTTACAGATGCTTTACAACAGGTATGCAAAATACTTAAATTATCATGTAAAAGACCGCTACATGTCAATAGAGTATCACATGAAGGCAGCAGAAATACCACAACCATCCGAATTTCGTCACAATAGTATAACGATTTTGAGGCAAATTCAAAATAGGGGGATGAACAGCAGGTGTCCAGAAATAGAAGATTTCTTGGCTACACTGCAAGAGGAGCCTGACATGCCTTAAACATTTCACATCTGTAATAACTGTATAAATAAGTTCTACCTAATCAAATATGTACACCTAATGTTTTTGCATTTGTAATTGTTGACTATTTAGATAATTAGATACTAGTTAGATGGTATAAATCTTTATTGATCCCTGTAATTTGGTATTTTGCGAACCCCCATCTGAAATAGTGCCAGGGATACGGATACAAGATTTGTGTCGGTTGCGGTGCAATGCGTTTTGAGTTTGTAGATTGTCTATTTTCAAGTTAGTTAAACTAAAAGTGATTTTGATTCAATAATTACTAATTTTGCTGGGGAATAGGACCCCTTGGAACCCCCTCAAGGACCCCTGGGGGTCCCCAGACCTCACTTTGAGAATCACTGGGCAAGAGCATCAGGCCTGGAACAATAGCCCAAAAATTAAGCACTATCCTAAATCATGCCAACAATGCTTAAACATCTCAGACAGGTTAACTCTTTGGATACATGTCCAAAATATGCCAAGTATTCACCATGTCTCAATTAAAATGTCAAAAGATAACCCTAGTAATACAACTTTGTAGGACTCCTATTTTCGAGTGTATCATTAAAAATGTCACGCTGAATAGCTGTGATGCTCCTCCAAACCAAATATCCTTTCAATGAGCATGCCAGAATTGTTCATGAATAAAACAATGTAAGGAAGGTTCTATTGCTGTAAAATAAAACGTATAATTCATAGGCTATCGCTGTCAAATGATGTCAGTGTCAGCAACATGGATTAAAAAAATTATGAGTTTCTTATTCTTTTTTTTACAGGTTTTCCTGGGTACATTTTAGTATAAACTCCCAAATAGGAACCAAAAGTTCATAATCCTTCAATAGAAAGTGTCCCTATAGATGGGTTTCCGCGCGACGTCATCACAGAGCAGAGTGCGCAATCTGCGCATGCGCGGGGGAGAACGAACCGGAAGCGCCATTCACTCTATTGTTATTTTCGGGATTTAGATAGGCATAATGCTGCTATTATAGGCATAATAGGCATAATGCTGCTATTATATACAAACAGATCCAACTTCCGACAAATCATTTTTATTGAGTAAAGAAGATATTACAAACTGCATAATTTAATCTACTTTCATTAAACCTGGTGAAGACCATTTATTTTCTGAATGTACAATGGCCAGAGCTGCTGCAGGTAATAGCGCCCTCTACAGGCTCATCCCGCCACTGCGCGCGCATCATCCTCTCATGTTTACAAACAGGAAACCCATCTATGAGCTAAGTGTGTGATATAGGCCTAAGGAATCTTTATGTGGAATTACATTTGTGACAATACAATAAAAATTACATGTACGTGTGTGTGTGTGTGTGTGTGTGTGTGTGTGTGTGTGTGTGTGTGTGTGTGTGTGTGTGTGTGTGTGTGTGTGTGTGTGTGTGTGTGTGTGTGTGTGTGTGTGTGTGTCACACAAGATGTGACGGAATCAAAAGCTCAAAGAACTTTATTTGGATCAAGACTGCAATAAAATAAATACTTTTTTTCTATAGCAAAATCGCTTATTTTTTTCTTTTGAAATATCAACATTTTTATTTGTGTTTGTTATTTTTTCTTTGCTCTCAAATAAATGCTTTGTCTGTTGCATGCAAGAACACAAATTAATGGACAAAACAATGTAAGGAAAATATATGCCACGGACCCCCATAAGAGAAGATCTTTTAAGGCTCTAGTGGTGATTCTCAACCATTTTAATTTCAAGGACCCCCAGTTTGACATGCATTAGGCTACGGACCCCCATTTAATGGCATTTCTATCTCTGGGACACCAATTTATATTGTAAAATCAATGTTAATTTAACTCAGAGAGTATACAAATGGAACCGAGTGGACCCGTTAGGGTCCATTTGTACACTTTCTGAGTTACAGACCCATAAGGGTCCATTTGGTTCCTAACTATCTATCATTTAGCTGGGGAGTGGGGACCCCCTGGAACTCCCTCAAGGACCCATGGAGGTCCCTGGACCCCACTTTGAGAACCACTGACATAGATAACATACAAATAATAGTTTTTCTTCTACAGATTCCCAAGTCCTTGAGTTTTGATAGGCTTTGTTTGTTCCAGAGACACTATTTCCTGAGAATAGAAAGTGTCCCAGTGCCAGTAAGTGTTACATAAATTAGCTACTTGGACTGGACAATGGGGGCCAAATGGCCAATAAAATCCCACCTATGCAATTTGACAGAATCAAAACCAAAAAGCAAAAAACAGTGGTGTAAAGTAACTAAGTACACTTACTCAAGTACTGTACTTATGTAAAATTTTGAGGTATTTTTTACTTTACTGGAGTATTTCCAATTTTCAGTACTTTTACTTCTACTCCTCTATACATCTCAGAGGCAAATATTACACTTTTACTCTGCTAAAATTATTTGGACATTTTAGTTACTAGTTACTTTGTAGATTTAGATTATTATTACAAAACGTACATTACCCACTTCAGCCCTAGCCCTATATACATTTCGGCCATTTAAAAATAGCAATTAAGGCATTGTGAGCTTGTAGATCTGCATTTTCAAAAGATTTGTATACATTTGAAAACTTGTGAAATGGGACATTCTGCTTAGTACTTTCTACTTTTGGTGTACTTTAAGTACATTTTGATGCCAATACTTCCTACTTTTACTCAAGTCAATTTTGAATAGGACTTTTACTTGTAACACAGTATATACATTGCTGATACTTTTACTTAAGTAAAGAATGTGAGTACTTTTTTCCACCACTGCCAAAAAGTCCTCATATAAATGCAATGGTTTGAACAGCAGCAAAGCAAATACAAACGGAGAGGGCACTGACTGAGCAAGCTAGCAGCAGAATTATGAACATGTTGGATATTTATTGAGTTTATTATTATCTTACCTTTTTGATTTTGAGATCAATAATTTCATTTTATTACATTTGCTCTCAATAATAAGTGTTTTGTTTGTTAGGCTATTGGAGAGGTTCCGTTTGAATTAATAGCTTACTTTTATTGCACCACAGAACTTTTGATGTGCCACCACCACCACCACACCTAGCCATGGTTCACATGACGCTCGTCTGTCACAAGCGTCATTCATGGAACCACTTGTTCCTGGTTTGAGAATGTTTTACATTTACAACCGGTACATCTATATTAACGTTCAGATTGCAAATATAAAGTGCTGAGCCCACGGCCACGGATATAACAAGTTAAAGCGCCCATGTCTAAGTATCTTCCGTATTGTTCAATAAAAAGCATTTCAATCCGATCGGCAGCCATTTTTTTAAAAACAATGTATCAGAGTGCAATACACCTCCCAACCAATAGGGGCGCGTAGATCAAAACATATGGGAAAAAATGGAATAAATCGGATTAAAATGCTTTTTATTGAACAATACAGAAGACACGGGTACTTAAACCTAGGCGCTTTAACTTGTTACATTTGTGGCTTTGGGGTAAGCACTTTATATTTGAAATTTGAACGTGTATGTAGATGTACCGGTTGTAAATGTAAAACATTCTCAAACCAGGAACAAGTGGTTCCATGACTGTCATGATACGATAGTGATGTTTCAGGGCTACCACCACACCAAGCCCTTGAGTTTTGATAGGTTCCAGTCCTAAGACACTATTTACTGAGAATAGAAAGTGTCCCAGTGTCAAGTGAGTGTTACATAAGTTAAGCCTACTTAATCAGACTCAGAAAATGGGGGCCAATAAAATCCCACCTACGCAATTTGACAGAATCGAAACCAAAAAGCAGTGGCGTAAAGTAACTAAGTACATTTTACTCAAGTAGGCTACTGTAATTAAGTACAATTTTAGTATTTAGTATTTTTTACTTTACTGGAGTATTTCCAATTTTCAGTTGCCTACTTTTACTTCTACTCCGCTATACATCTCAGAGGCAAATATTATACTTTTACTCCACTACAATTATTTGAAAACTAGAGGTTACGTAGGTAACCCCAGTTTTGTTAGTTCCGTAGTAAGATGCTTACTTATGGGATATCATCGCGCTCTAGCGATGTACAGAGCACAACACATGAACTCCCGGCTACAATATTCTATTGGTTAGGGTCATGAGACGCGAAACCGGAAACCGGTTAGGGTATAAATACCTTCGCGTCACAGGGAACTGTGCCCTCTAAATTACTAAAGATCTTCCACTTAAGCGTTCAAGTGTTTCTAGCCATTGTCTATCACCTCAGTAGTTCTCCCCGAACGCCGCAGAAGACAAGCTCTTCTAAACAACACCTCCAGCCATCAATACCACATCGGAGGTCGCTCATAGTAAAATTATTCCAACACATTGACACCGTTTCAGTCTTAGCTGTTTCATGCATTTAATCGTTCTATGCATTTAAGCGTTCCATGCTTTAAGCGTTCCATGCATTTAAGCGTTCCATGCATTTAATTGTTCCATGCATTTAATTTGTTACGTGCATTAACTGCATTTAATCGTTCTATGCATTTAATTGTTCCATGCATCTAATTGTTCTATGCATTCTCCCCCCCCCTTCCCTTCCCCTCACGCCGGCCGACGCACGCCTCATGCGCCGGCCCACCTCCAACCCCCAACCCCCTCCCCCGCACGGCAGCCATTGCGGCGCATTTTGCCTTCCGCCCACCGTCCAGTTCCCCCCGCTCCCTCACCAGCACGCTGGCAGGTGCTTCAACGCACCTCGCCCTCCTCCTCCCCCCCCCCCCCCCGCTCTCCTCAGGGGGACCAGCGCGGACAACGAACGTTTGCTTCCCCCAGCCGTGCCAAGGAGAACAACAGGACAGCGGACCCGCTACACCTCCCCGCCAACAACCCACCACCTCTCGCCAAGGAGCGTTGGCAACCGGCGGCCGTCCGCAGGCGCAAGCCCTGCGCCACTCCCCCCCCCCCCTGCACGGCAGCCATCGCGGCACATTACGCCTCCTCCTCACTTTCCTCCCCCCTCTCCCTCACCAGCACGCCGGCGAGTGGTGCAGCAGCGCACCCCGCCCTCCTCCCTCTCATTCCCCCCCGCTCCCACCCCCCCCCCCCCGCTCCCAGCCTCCCCCCCTCCCTTGCACGGCAGCCATTGCGGCGCATTTTGCCTTCGCTGGCGGGTGCTTCAACGCACCTTGCCCACCTCCTACCCCCCCGCACGGCGGCCATTGCGGCACATTTTCACCTTCGACATCTCGTCATTCCTCCGTCCTCTCACTCGGACCTTCGTCACCCAACATTCCAACCTTCGTGCAGCTCACCTCCCGCCACCTAAGCCATTACCGATTCCATTGGCAGTTCCTCAATTTTCTGCGACAGTCATCAATCAAACCTGCCGATCCAATACCTAACTGACCAGCCATGTCACTCCCGTTCCGGCCTTCCGTTCACCACCGAGCCCGGTTCCATCGCCACCCGCTTCTGGTTCCACCTTCACCTCCGCCAAATCCTCTCCCTTTCCGGCCTTCCACCTCAGCTTTACTCCGGCCACTCATTCCGGATCGGCGCCGCCTCCACCGCATCCAGACTCGGCCCGTAAGACCACGTCGTCCGCATCCTCGGTCGATGGTCCTCGGAAGCTTACCACTCCTACAGAAGAACAAACGTCCAAGACCCGCGCAACTCCCATCTCCACCTGGGGCGACCGTAACTGGCATGTTGTTTCCTAGCCTGTCCGCCCTGGAGGTTGCTATTAGCTATTATCAAACATTACTTCTAGCTGTCTTGTCCTCACCTGATGCAATCATGTACAGTACCTTGTACAGTACAATACCATAAAATCTCCTGCAACATATTAATGAGCATGTCATCCCGACACTTTACGAGTCACCAAAATTATTCATACCAATTTGAATTCAAAGATTAGATTGTGAATATTTAGTATGTTTTTACATTGTCATGAAAAAATAATATAGACTTGTATTATTCAAAATAAATACAATTAAATAACGGACGAACGGGCCACGGACATAGACAAGTGGTTAGGGTAGTTACACATTCAGATTGAATAATAAACGGGCCCCTTTTGATATGAAAATAACCCACGGGAAAAGTGAAGGTAGGCTATGCCACTGCACCTATGCAGACACCAGATGCAGTGTTGTCCTCGCGATTTCAGAATGTTGTTTTATGCCTATGAAAACAGCTTGTAAATCAACACAATTAGTTGATAGTAAGGCTAGTAAGACTGTCAAATTATCAGATTTTCAATAATAATAGACCAGGATTGAAAAATATGTGATTTGACCAATATTACAACTATTTCATTATGTTGTAGTTTTCAGTGGCAAAGTATTCTGTCTGTGGGATTTATGTTAGTTGAAATAAGGTTATATTCTGGGCCAGATCTGACTAGTTATGATTTGACTTGATCTGGCCTCGATCGGTCTCTGATTCATCCAGGACGTCCATTTTCGTGGTCAGGAATGATGGTTGAAATCAGGTGATATTCTGGGCCAGATCTGACTAGTCTTGGTTTGACTGGATCTAGCCCCAATCGAGACGTCACTGATTCGTCCGGGTCCTGACTGTGCTTGCTGGGGCAGCAAAGCTAATACAAACGGAGAGGGCACTGTTGAGCAAGCTATAGCACCGGAGTTATGAACAAGTTGGATATTTATTGTTTTGTTTGTCAGGCTATTGGAGTGGTTCCGTTTGATTTTATAGCTTACTTTTATTGCACCACATAAAACTGCATTCAATTACAATCCTGGCATGCCCTTCATTAATCACTCATCATGTACATATCCTTTTTGTCTCCTTGTTCCAGTGTTCCATTGGCATTTTATCCTTGAAGTTTCTGTGAGAAGCATTTAACATGTAATTATTATGTTTAATAAATCAAAACAAATCAAGTGTAGCATGTAGGGTGTGTCTTTTTCCATTTTACATGTGCATGCCTTGGACTTTCTCATCAACAGAGAATACCTGATCACCTTAATGGAATCCACTTGCTACCGTACCTTACCAAACCAAATGATTTAGCTGGTAGAACTTGATCTCCTTCTGTCCTCAAGTAACACTGTCTTTTGAAAAGCCAGTAATCTCTATATTAGCCATATGATGTATAATACGCACCCACAAATACTACAATGCAACATATAATACAAAATAAGGCTGGCCGTAACACCATGCATCAAAAAAAGAGTCTCACAGGAACAATCACACGCTTCCTTACTGACATCAACATACTGGGTGTTGTTTTGAAATCATATAATGAGGAGAGTGTCATGTACTTTAAGTTCAAACCAAGGGAGTAATTTGTGTTTTGGTCAGGTGGAAACCTTGTATGTCCATTAAGCTTAACTTTTCAGATAAAAGAAGAACCTGCGTTCCAATCGATCCAATGTAGTTATTTAGTCACAGCTCTTGTTGATACTTCTCATTAGTTAGGTAGGACATTAGGACAGTAGGACATTTATTTTTGAAAATGCATAAAAAGTTGAAATATGGAGCTACTAGCGTTCTGCCCGACAGCAATGATGGAGATTGATTGTAGATGATAGTAGTTAGGGGGTGGGTGGGTGTCGCTGTAAGGGTGGCATTTCTTCCTCTGATAGGTTTTGTTTGTTCCATAGACACTATTTCCTGAGAATAGAAAATGCCAAGTGTTACATAAGGTAGGGTAGGCTAGTTTAATTGGCCAATAGGACCGATATAGCTAGCTAAACCCCACCCACAATATGTGACAGAAACAAAAACCTAAAAGTCCTCATATGAATGCAATGCTTTGATTTTGCACCACAAGGAACTTTTAATGTGCCACATCCAGACCAGAGCAAATTACAAAACCTTTTGCGAGCTATCAACACACACGGCGTCAACAACAACTGCCAACAGAAATACAATGAGGTAAGGTATTATAGCACTAGAGGATTCTATTGCATAATAATCTGTATGAGCAACTGACTTAAGGGGAAATAAATATATACAGTAGCCTATGCTCATACATACATACACACACACATATACTTGTGTAGAGAGAGAGAGAGAGAGAGAGAGAGAGAGAGAGAGAGAGAGAGAGAGAGAGAGACTATTACTTCTTCATGAAAATAATAATGCAAGTATTCATATGGAATAAATTACAAAAGTGTTTTATTTGACTTTTATCATCAACCAGTCAAACAACATTAAGGACCCAGCTGGAGGCACTGGAGTGTCACTTCACATGGGGGATAGACTACAGCAGATACAAACTATTGTGTCTCCGAGATAACCTAGAGGACATTGGCACTGAAGTGGGATTCCAATGGCTGGGTCACATCTATAACCTGCAGGCATACATTCACTACCAATTAGGCTCTCAAGATGAAACCCTGGGTTCCACTACACATGACGCTTTGTGCTGCTTCAGCAAGGCAGCCGAAGCCTTTCTCAAGATTAGAAACACCGTTTCAGATGAGGGTCCCTGGCTGCTGGTGAACTACAGCAACATGGCTTGGCTGCACTTCCACCTTGGAGAACAAGCAAAAAGCCAGGAATATGTGGCAAAGGTAGAGGCTCTGCTTCAGAAATATCCATCCCCAGATGAGCTCCATGCAGAGGTCTATGCTGAAAAGGCCTGGACCCTGATGCAGTTCAGCAAAGAGAGAAAGCTGAAAGCTATAGAATATTTCCAGAACGCTATCAGTATGGAACCTGACAGAGTGGAGTGGCGCAGTAGCCATGCCTTGGCCATAGCGGACGCTTCCAGGGACTACTGTACACCAATTCAGGAAGCTGAGCTCTTAAAGAAATTGAATGCTGCAAAGGAGAATGATCCAGAAGATTTGCATGTGGCTGCGATCTACCTTAAAACACTTGCTAATACAGGCAAAGTGATTGAAGATGAAGCACGTGAGCTGGCTCGGAGAGTCTTGCAAAAGCCTGTGAGCAGCTACAGTGGTATCAGACCATTACTGAGACTTTACAGAATGCATCTATCTTTAGATGAGGCCATTGACTTGGCTAAAGAGGCTCTGGAAAGGCATCCCCATTCGCCAAATAATAACCGCTATCTGAAAAAGATTCTAGCATCATGCTTCGTATGGAAGATCTTTTCAGCCAGGGGCAATTGCCTGGACCAAAGTCTTACTGATCAGGCCATCAGTCTCTTTGAGGAACTCCCTTTACCCACATTCTTCTCTTAAATTAAATATAGGCCTTGCCAGTGTTTATGCAGCGTCAATTCAGTACAAGGCAAAAGCTGACGTGATATATAACAACATGCTATTAAGTAGGCATAACCTAGAGCCAAAAGATTTACAGGGGCTTTACAACATGTATGCGAAACACTTACATTTCCGTGTAGGAGACCAAAGCATGTCAATAGACTATCACATAATGGCAGCAGAAATACCTCTACCCTCCAGATTTCGTGGCAATAGTATCAACACTTTGAGGCAAATTCAAAGTAGGGGGAGGGACAAAAGGTGTCCAGAAATACAGGATTTCTTGGCTACACTTCAAGAGGAGCCTGACACCATAGCTGCGGGAACTAGGGGTGCTGGGGGTGCGGCCGCCCCCCTCTTCCACAGGTACCCCCCCACACCCCTCGGGCAGGAGGTTGAGGACGTTGAGATTGAACTCCGCCCCGCCTGGTCAAAAGTAGTTCCTGCAGCTATGCCTTCCACACCTTAAAAAAATTAACATAAATAGTTAAAGCACTACCCTAAAACACTCAAATATACACTAAGTTCTGTGTTTGTAGCTACTTGTTGACAATTTAGATAGTATATTATCTAGATATAAGATGAGATACACCTTTATTGGTCCCTGGAGGGAAATTCAGCTGTCATGTCAGTGACAGCAAGTAAGGTTGAAACACAGGAGAAGCACATTTAAAAGTGAAAAAAGAAAGAAAGAAAAGCTGAAGATTCTGCATGGCACTAACATGCAATGAATTAATATGGACAGTCTATCAACAATGAATTTATGAATATATCAGTGTATGTTGTTGTTCAGATGCTATGTAGGCTGTTATGATGCATGTATTTTAGTAGTTATTTTGAAAAAGATTTAGATTGAGATAGTTGCTAGGTTTCATATTATGCTAATCTATGTTCTTTGCAGCATAACATAGTTTTTTTATTTACTCAAACACTTGCCGCTGTTGATTGACTAGGGTTCATGCCGCTTACTCTGATCTTACACTTTTTAATTCACTCTAAGCACCCCAGGTACTCTTGGAATCGTACCTGGGGCAACCAGGGCCTCTGGCTCCCTAGGCGGGCTCACTAACCACTCAGCTATGGCCGCCCCAATTTTCAAACGTATAAAAATCTTTTGAAAATAGCAGATCTACAAGCTCACAATGTGTTGCTATTTTTAAATGGCCGAAATGTATATAGGGCTGAAGTGGGTAATGTATGTTTTGTAATAATAATCTAAATCTACAAAGTAACTATAGTTACTAAAATGTCCAAATAATTGTAGCGGAGTAAAAGTGTAATATTTGCCTCTGAAATGTATGGCGGAGTAGAAGTAAAAGTACTGAAAATTGGAAATACTCCAGTAAAGTAAT